>NC_088402.1:34288142-34559563 GCF_034236695.1 Oncorhynchus nerka
CATGGATTAAAATCTTGCAGCGCACGCAAGGTCCCCCTGCTCAAGCCAGCGCATGTCCAGGCTCGTCTGAAGTTTGTCAATGACCATCTGGATGATCCAGAGGAGGAATGGGAGAAGGTCATGTGGTCTGATGAGACAAAAAGAGAGCTTTTTGGTCTAAACTCCACTCGCCGTGTTTGGAGGAAGAAGGATGAGTACAACCCCAAGAACACCATCCCAACCATGAAGCTTGGAGGTGGAAACATCATTCTTTGGGGATGCTTTTCTGCAAAGGGGACAGGACGACTGCACCGTATTGAGGGGAGGATGGATGGGGCCATGTATCGCGAGATCTTGGCCAACAACTTCCTTCCCTCAGTAAGAAGATGGGTCGTGGCTGGGTCTTCCAGCATAACAATGACCCGAAACACACAGCCAGGGTAACTAAGGAGTGGCTCCGTAAGAAGCATCTCAAGGTCCTGGAGTGGCCTAGCCAGTCTCCAGACCTGAACCCAATAGAAAATCTTTGGAGAGGAGCTGAAAGTCCGTATTGCCCAGAGACAGCCCCGAAACCTGAAGGATCTGGAGAAGGTCTGTATGGAGGAGTGGGCCAAAATCCCTGCTGCAGTGTGTGCAAACCTGGTCAAGAACTACAGGAAACATATGATCTCTGTAATTGCAAACAAAGGTTTCTGTACCAAATATGAAGTTCTGCTTTTCTGATGTATCAAATACTTATGTCATGCAATAAAATGCAAATTATTTACTTAAAAATCATAATGTGATTTTCTGGGTTTTTGTTTTAGATTCTGTCTCTCACAGTGGAAGTGTACCTATGATAAAAATTACAGACCTCTACATGCTTTGTAAGTAGGAAAACCTGCAAACTCGGCAGTGTATCAAATACTTGTTCTCCCCACTGTAGATATTCCATTAAAAAGCTGCCATTTCCAGCTACAATAGTAATTTACAACATTAACAATGTCTACACTGTATTTGAGCAATTTGATGCTATTTTAATTAACAAAACATTTGCTTTTCTTTCAAACACAAGGATATTTCTAAGTGAACCTAAACTTTTAAACTGTAGTTTCTATTTAAAATAAGCCACAATCTAGTTGCAATATTAAATCGTAGCCACCCCCTAAATTTTTTAAATAAATAAACGTTGTTAAGTTGTTTTAATAAAATTAAGTCTACGTTACCCAGTAGGCTATGCGGGGGACAGGTGGTTGAAGAATGTCTTGCATGGCTAAGCAAGGAGTTTAGTTGAAGTATATGTTCATTAAAAAGTAGTTACACCTACGCCCTGGTTTGTCATTATACAAGGAGCAAACATAACATTTTGTCCGATTGGTAGTCGCTATGACGAGACAGAAAATTAAGTAGTAACTCTGCAAATTTCCGCGACGAAAATGAAACATTCTACCACAAGAGCGATGGCAACGAGCTGCAGCAGCGAGAGTGACAGCAGCGAGAGCGAGTCTGCATTGGAATCTGTTGACGGTCATGCTGATGAGCTACATACCGTATTAAGAGAAATTGACACTCTACCCGTTTCCCGACATGGATAGGCCCTAGTCCTCCTATGTAGTTAACAGGCAAGCTATCTGACAATTGGAAACGTTTCAAGCAGAGATTAAATATCTACCTAGCAGCCGGTGGAGCAGGGGAGACACACAATTGAAAGCTTTCATTTTTCTGCATGTTATTGGAGAGTATGCATTGGACATTTACAATAGCTTTCAGCTAGATGAGGCAAACTTGACATTGACTGTGCGAATGGCAAAATTTGATGAGTACTTTGTACCAAGCCAGAACGTCACGTCAGGTTTCTCTCTCAAGATAAGAAACACGGAGTCCGTTTTGACCAGACTGAGCTGAATACTGAGCAAAACGTCTCACTAGTGAAAGACAGGATAGTCTGTGGTATATTTTGATAATGTACTCAAGGAGAGATTGCTGTGTGAGTAAGATTTAGCTTTGGATAAAAGCAGTGAATGTGTCCAGCAGCTGAAACCACCAGAGCACAAGCTAAAGAACTGCGTAGGGATGAGACGTCAGTGCATGCAATAAAAAGAGCCACACACGCAATTCCTTCCAAACAGGCAAAAGAGAGAAAGCAACACTACATGTGGGAAATGTGGATTTATCCACAAGCCAAAAAATGCCATGCATATGGCAAATCATGTAACAACTGTGGGAAGAATAATTTCTCAAAATGTTGCAAAGCTGAGGCTGCAAAGAAAAGGTTCACACAGTCGAGGAAACTGAATAATTCTGTTTATTCTGTGGAAATATGCAATGCAGTAAAGGCTGAATGGATTGTGCCATTGACTGAATGAAACTATAATACCATTCAAGCGTGATACTGGAGCTCAGGTAAACCTGTTGTCGCTGGATGAGTTCAAAACACTGAAAGTGAAGAGCAAAATACACCCGGTGAAAATCAAGGTTACTGGTTATACTGGGGTGAACGTACCAGTCAAAGGAAAACAGTTCAAAACACAGCTGGTGATCGTGGAAAAGTGTGTGCAGCCTATTCTTGGAATGAATGCATGTTATGACAGCTGCATGGTGTTTATACTTGCGTACTATTGTTTGTACAGATGAACGTGGTACCTTCAGGTGTTTGGAAATTGCTCCCAAAGATGAAGCAGACTTGTGGAGGTCTACAATTCTTTTCTGAGGTCTTGGCTGATTATTTTTTTTTTCCCATGTTGTCAAGCGAAGAGGCACTGAGTTTGAAGGTAGGCCTTGAAATACATCCACAGGTACACCTCCAATGGACTCAAATGATGTCAATTAGCAGAAGCTTCTAAAGCCATGACATTATTTTCTGGAATTTTCCAAGCTGTTTAAAGGCACAGTCAACTTAGTGTATGTATACTTCTGACCCACTAGAATTGTGACACAGTGAATTATAAGTGAAATAATCTGTCTGTAAACAATTGTTGGAAAAATGACTTGTGTCATGCACAAAGTAGATGTCCTAACCGAATTGCCAAAACTAGTTTGTTAACAAGAAATTTGTGTAGTAGTTGAAAAACGAGTTTTAATGACTCCAACCGAAGTGTATGTAAACTTCCGACTTCAACTGTATGTCTCTATAAGAGTGGTATGCAGTGCTTTGGCTGAAGGAAAGATGAGACAAGGAGAGTGCTGTAGTATCAAATTCAAAGAACATGTGGAGAAATGTGGCGCTATTGTAGTTCTCATACCTCCTGCTGCCATAGCCAATAGATGTGCTGCTGCGTCTGCTCCATACTGCAGCACTGCAGCAGCATACACCCCCCCCCCCTCTTTTTGTTTGATTGAACAGAGGATGGATAGAGCGGTATGGCACGGGACTGAGCGATTCAGAAGATGGAAGACCAATGGCAATATGAAAACATTCCAAATCTACCATGAATAAACTGGCATCAGATTGATGTAAATCAAGGGCAGGGGACATGAAAGAGACATAAAAGTGCACAAACATGAAAGAGATATAAAAGTGCACAGATAAATAACGTCAGATTCTCCTAATTTTTTTAAAATCTGAAATTGTGGTCAGTGTTTTGGTTTGGTTTTATGACACTGAAGGCACTCAAAGCTCTATGACGCAAAGTGCAGAAAGCTGGAGGAATAGCTTGCACTTGATAGTTTGAAGATGGCCCGTTTTCTCCTTTCCTTGCTAGAGACTTCATGTTTTCTGACTCCTTACTGATTGTGGGACCACCACCGGACACAGTGGGAGACAGAGTTGGAGACTACTCTGTCAACACCCCTCAAAGGCCACTGTGTCCATAGTAACACAATGTCCATGTCATGGTAATGTTTGCATGTTCACTGTGTTGGATGTGTGTGTGTGTTATGCTCTATTACATGTAGGTAAGAAATAGCCATATAAGTGTATATATAGTTCAAAGATTAAGCTCGTCTCAAGCAAATGCCTGTATATGAGAGAGCGAGAAAGAGAGCGAATGCAAATGCTTGTGCGGCACCACAGAGCCAATGGAATAGTCCCAAAAGGCAATTTTTGAAATACGTATTTGACAGCTCTGCAGTGACTCACGATAAGCGATAGACATGTTTGAGTGTGTCTGCTCTTTTACAAGGGCTCTCTATGAGCCCTTGTGTCATTATCGGTCCCCCGGCACTGATTAAGCCCCCCGTATTAATAACGGATGGTCCCAAATAATATTTATCGCCTTGCAAAGGAACTGTAATTGGAATCACCTAGAGACACTGCAATGACTCACTGTCGAAGACTCTTCACAGGCCCTCATTACTGTCAACCTTAATGACCTGTTAACAACGTCCTTCAGCTAACCTTTAGCCGGGTTATAAGCTGGTGCTGGATCAATGCAGACCACTGGAACTCTCCCCCATGCTGATGTAGGTCTGGAATGTCAGGTATTCTGGTACAGTATAGAACCTGCTTTGTGTCGGTGACAACATTAGCCAGGTATCTGTGATTGAGCAAGTTTGATTGAGATACCGTATATGGGCAAGAACATTGGCAAATAGGCTAACTATCAGGGGCCAGCCATTCCAACCGGTGGAGGGTGGCTGTATAGGTGTCACTGGTAGGAAGTAATCTCACTTTTCTGGTCTCACAGATTTTTACCAGGAAAGGAAATTAAACTCCTGCACCTTTGATTATGGGGAGTGCTGGGGATGAAGGCTGTGAGCTGAAACAAAGTTGACTTGTTTGTACACTAAATTCATGTGTACGATAAGGTTTGAGGAAGCACAATATCTCAAATGTCTATGGACATGAAGACAGATGTATATATTACACAGGTGTCACTTAGCATATAAAACATTTCATGCAAAAACGAATTGGCAAACTTTCAAATCAAGTTCTTGGTTTGTAAATCGAACACATTTTACAAACCAAGATCAAATCTAAAACGTTTATTAATGATGCCCCTGGATCCACAGCTCATGGATTATGCACTCAGAGGGAAGCAAGGTATGGATGGAAATGAACCAAACATGACTGGTGGTCCAATTAAATTACATCCCTAGCTCACCACAACACCAATCCATAAAACGTACTGCTCTCACATTGCTTGCTCTCGTTGATGTTTCCTTTGCACTTTACACAGTCCAATTTTTAATAATCTCAAAGAAATGCCCAGAATACACAATGTCCATGTTTCCCAGTGCAATGAAAATAGATTTACACAGCCCCCGAAGATGAAATATCAATGAGAGATAGGAAGTATTGGATATTAGTCATTGGCATTAAAAATGCTGCCTTTTTACTTACATGGTGTTTAAAATGTCTCATCATTTGATAACCTCGTAACCCCTTGCAAACACGCCCCTACTCAAATAAGCTTGAGAGTGACTATCTGCTCCTGAGAGAGATGCATTCTCCACAATGTTTCTCTTGGCACAAAACACAATTTCTCATGCAATTAGGAGCTGCTAATGTAACACTAAGCATTTTCACATGAATCACAGACCACCACTTTATTTTCCACTTAGGGTGTTTATAAAATACCACTAAAATGTGTGGCTTGATTTCTCTGTATTTAGAAGCCCTCAGAGCATATAGGCTTTATTGAAATTATATCATAATAAAAAAGCTGATGCAGTGGGCCTATGGGATACATAAGAGATTGTGTTGGATATGGTTTAGGATAGGTCAGTTTGGAACACCATAACACTATTTCATAGACAAAATTCCACAAGTCTCACACAGGCAAGCACTAGAGCACCTGCATTGCGCTCACCTGGCTCTCTAAGGTCCCACGCTGACTCGGCAGTAGCCTAGTCTGAGGCATTAATTGATGGGTTTTGTCGTCGGCTCTCCATCGTGCTGATGTTGCTTTCACCTTGATCCTTTTTTCATTTGGCAGTGGGCCTGCATGGTCTCCGACCGAGAAAAACAACATCCAACCGTCTGCCAACCGTGAGTAGGCCTATGTCAACCATATCCAGGACTTGGCTTGTGCAAGTGATTTGGGTGATATATGTGCCAGGTATGTTTTAAGCAAACTTTATTTACAGTTTGCTGATCATAGAGAACAACTGCAACACTTTTACTCTGGCATTGAAAAACGTTTGACTTTTCAAAGGAAAATCATTTGCACATCGGAGTAGGCCTGTTGCAGGTGCGTGGGAATAATTGATATCAAAATAGAAACTCGCACACTGCTCTTTTATTCGGTTTAATTATTGGCCTTTGTCAGAGCTTTTCTTTTGTTTCTTTTTCAAAAGTAGAAATAGATTAAGTTCTACGTTTGTTTGCAGTATTGTTGTTGCTTATTATGTAGTTTAATTAGTAGCATAGTAATGATTAGGGTAACTTGAAAGTCATTTCAGGTCATTGATGGTTTGACTAGACAACATTCTAGCTGTCCATTGGTCCCTCTAAGGAAAAAAGGCAATGAACTTATAAAAAAAATGAAAATAGCTTTGATGTTGTTTTTCCTAAGGGGTGATGTTTTGGGTCACTAAGACACCCCTTTAAGCACTACATTTTTTGAGCACATTCAATCAGTATGAACAATCAAATGGACCATGACCAGCAGTTCATCATCTGTATTATTCCAAGGTAGGTTGCTCCCATTTTGAAAGGCTATTAATCAAATCAATCACATGGGAAAGCTTGGCTGCAAATACCAAATGCTTGAAACAAAAAAATCTTTCAGTATAAGAAAATGATCAGGAATCAAGGTAAGACCCAAGTGCAGACTGTGTGAAGTTACAATGCTTATTGTAACCACAGGGGCAGGCAAACGACAGGTCAATGCAGGCAGGGGTCGATAATCCAGAGGGGGAGCAAAGGTACAGGACAGCAGGCAGGCTCAGGGACGGGCAGAGTGGTCAGGCACAGGGTCAAAAACCAGTAGGACAAGAAAATGGGAGGCTGGGACAATACAGGCGCTGACAGGACGAACGCTGGTAAGCTTAACAAATAAGACGAACTGGCACAGACAGACAGAAAACACAGGTATAAATACCCAGAGGATAAGTGGGGAAGATGGACGACACCTGGAAGGGGTGGAGACAAGAACAAGGACAGGTGAAACAGATCAGGACGTGACAAAAATTGGAACATAATTGTGTTCATATGGTGCATGGGGTTCCAATGGTACATTTGTTATATTAGCACCCCCTTCAGATCAATTTCCCCAAAATGTAAACACAAAATGTAGGAACTCCAGTTGGGGTCTCAACTTACTGTTGCGAGTTAGAATAGTAGAATACACATGGTGCAACTTCAAAATTTGGTTTTGCATAAGCAGTTTTACTCTGTCAGTCACTGGTAGTCAGTCAATTAGCCCAGGTCAGCTAATTTCTTTTTATTGCTAAGTTAGTTTAGCGGCCAGCTATCTAAACTTGTTATCATGGTCGAATTAACGGCTGGGGGGGGCCCCATTGAGTCTCACTATTGATACACCAGTGTGTCAGTCTAAGTAACATAATACAAAAATCCACATCAAAATCTGTGAGTTTAAGATAGAGATATCATGTTTGTTTTGCAAGGGCTGTGTCTCAATCCACCACATCTGCCTCTGTCGGCCTTCCGCATCAGTCGGACACCTCCGTCAAAGTTGCCCTTCCCTGTACTAGCCTATAATATGGGAAGAGGGGGCAAGTTAATGTTAATGTCAGCATGACTGATGTTATGATTAAAAAAAACGATATAATTAAAATAAAATTGCATCCACGTGAAAAAGACAAAGAAAATGACTGGACACAAATAGGTTTATTTGGTTTAGGCATTGGAATCTGAGCATGGAAGAAAAGAGTAGAGGTACAGACATATTAAAAGCCTTTTAAACAAATACATCACCATATGTAGAGACTAAGCTGTATTATCCCATATGATAATTCCAGAGGTTTGTACAGAAATGTATGAGTTTAACCCTGAGAAAATAGAAATCTTATAAGCAGTCATGGGTAGCAAGACTTCTATTCAGTTGTAACCTACCAGGGGGAAGAGGAAAATTGGAGCTTTCATATTTCAACTATGTGTGCGAGCAGATAGCAGCCTTAGAATGAATGAGCAAGAGTTGACACACTCTGATGCCTCTAAAAATGTATCGGGCAATTGAGCTCCTGGACACTTTGTATTTCTTTCATCCACCATGGATGACCAGAATACCAATGAGGGTAAAGCAGGAAGTGTAAGAGTGCCTGAGTGAGTACAATAGTGTGTGAAACTTGTGTATGTTTTTTTTTTCTTGAGTGTTATGTACTAAATAGTCTCAAGAAAACATTGTGTCACCAAGATGGCCGACTTGTTCTATTTTTACAAGGTTAACAGATAATGAGCCAGACAGCTCAATTAATTTAACTTCTGTGTGAATATGGTGACAGAAGCACGACATTCTTGAGTTGATTTATGTAATTCTGTGTCTTGAACTATTTAAATAAATACATCTGTAATGACGTTTGCTTTTTGTACCACACGGCCTGTGAAATTATCAATACAAAGACATGCAGAAAATGAGACAGCTCGGTCTCCGTCTATGGCTACAGCTTTCAAACACATTATGTTAGTCCCTTACTTTCTTTCTTGGCCCTGAGACAAGGACACATCATCGTCTCTAAACAGTGTTGTATTACAGTTTCATGTTATATACTCACCAGAGGTATGGTTTCAGAAAGCAAAAGAAATCAACTTTAAAGCATTGTTTTTTCTCATTGGTCCTAGCAATCAGTTTCTAGTTCTCTACATTTGTTTTGATTTGTTTCTATCTGATGGGCCTTGTGGGCAGATGAGTATCACTTTGTAAGGCTTTGCCAAGAAAAACTTGAATTTGTTTAAATGCTCTGTTACACGTTGTCTTTAAAGTATTATGTTTTCTCACCAAAATCCCACCTTCTTGCCCAAAACCCAACACATGTCTGTGTTTTTCTCTTCATTTCTAACAAATTGTTTTACATCATCCTTACATTTCTACAAACCAAAAAAGGGGAAAGGGGTTACGATAAAAAACATTTTTTTTAAATTCACATAAAGTCTCAGTTTTGGTAACTTTTCCTGTCTACAGCAGTAAGAACAACATGTTGAGGAGGATAAATACATTTTTAAAAGAAGAACCAGCAAAGATTTGTATTAATGAGAAATCTAGTTCTGCCGCTAAATGGCTTCAAACTAAAAAGAAAAATAGTTTAAAACATCTCCCAGATCACAACACTTTTTTTTCTTTCTTTTGATATCACATTTGTTTCACCCCTTTCAATTCTAAAATAAGAAATGAGACCTGGAGTAAAAGTCTTTGTCAGACTTTTATACTGCAGTGTTTTTGCTAAACCTTTAACACTCATTGACATGAACCTTGAGGACTGTAGAGCTTTATTAGGAAACCACCTCTTTTGGTCCTTTTCCTTGGAATATGGGAGCCACTGTGGGCCTATACAACCATTTTTATTTTGTACCAATATACCCTGTTAAAGACTTTAATAACAGTTCAGTTACATGTTTAATACAACCAAGTGCGAGTAACATGCACTTGTCTGATACTTGGACCTAAAGTAGTTATGTTCTTTGGTTTATCCCGTTATTACATTTACATTTAAGTCATTTAAAGCTGTTTTAGATGATTCCTGTTGGCATATTTTGCCCTCAAGGTTCACAAACTGTCACAAAGTACACACATATACATACATACTGTCATACATACACGGATGATCCTGTGCTTTAGTCATGAGTAAATGTCATCAAAGGTAAAGACTATGAATGTTAAAATATGTAAAAGGTATTTGGTCACAATAGTATTTTTCATAAGACAGCTAGTTATTTGGCAATTTCAACTCTACAATTAGAAAGAGAAAGTAAGTACTCATTTTTGTATCAACATAGAACATCTCCTTGAAAATATATCCCATTTTCATTTGGTTTCTCTTTAAAGGTTAAAAGTTATATTCAACAAAATGTGATAGTTCCATGTCAAAAGGGGCAAGCCAAGAAAGCCATACAAAAGGACTTGCTTCTATTAAACAAGGCTAATTCACGTATCCTATAATGGCAATTAAATCAAAAGGAATGTTTTTGGCTTAGGTTCAGTTAAAGCACTCTTCCTACTGGCTACCCCTTAATAAAGTACAGGAACAACAAAAATCTGAAAACAATGGCGTAGTTTATCTCGTAAAGGAAGGTTTTGAAGGAAAAAAAACGAAAACCATTACAAATTTTACATCTTTGGACATCATTCAGCTTGGTTTTCATATAAAAACTTTTTGGGATAGGCTGACGAGGTGTTCTATAGTGGAAACTAGTGCCATGTCCATGCGTTCCAGGTTAGTATCTCCATTAAACTCCCTGGAAACAACATTTTCAGCCATCGGCTCAAAGCACCCACAAGTTCCCATGACAACCGATTTGGCATCTGGAGAGCCAACCAATCAGTATGGCCTAGAACAATCACCTGTTTGGCTTTGTGTCGGAGACCTTTCGAAATTCCATCGGGTTTGTGTGGACAAAACAAGCAAGTGAATTCACCCTTTTTTTAAGGATGACCACCTCTTGTTTTTTTTTTGGAGGACTCTATGAAAAAGGCCAGAGCATATCTCATTTCCTTTCATAACGGGGAAAAGGATCGTAGATACATTCTTTCGGGTCCATGTTTTCCATAAGGTACCATCCAATCACAAATACATCTTTGGAGATGGACATTCGTACAACATAGGAGGTGTTGTCGCAGGTATGATCACCAAAACGGCATGCCTACATCTTGAAGGAAATTGCCGGAAAATTACCAAACCTGTTGGACCCCCCCCCTCAACCGGACGGAGTTCTGTCTCAGCAGGTCCCTGGCAAGGACAAAGGCTTGTGCTCGTGACAAAGGATGGAGTGGGTTTGGCTAAGGCAAGTGGACAGGGTGTGGGGATGGTAACGCTCAGACACTGCCACAGTTTGGCTCTCCATGGCAGTCATTCAGGTGGGCACCCTGATGCTGGGCGGTGGCTGGCACGGGACTCTGGCATTGGCACAAAAAGTGAGGGGGAAGGGGGGATCAAGGGTATAGGATTTATTTTGGGGTTCTGAGGTAGGCTTGCTCAAGCAGCATCCATCAGGCTAACGTTAGCCTCAACTGTGACTCGGACAATCACATCAGACTGAGGTAGCTATCTTTGGAGGTAGATTTTGGTTAGAGTGGTTTGGGTAAATGTGGGGGAGGGTTGTGGTTGCCTTAAATGGTTCCTCCGGACATTGAGGCTAGTATGGTGATAAAGACAATCAACTCAATAAGGCTATTAGCAAGGCCGCGTCGTCACTTGTGTCTGTTAAGTATTGCAGAGCTAAGGCTAATTAAAGATAATGTAATGTTCCCTGACAAGAAGTTAGCAGGAATTCTCAGTGGAGTTTAGTACACTTAGTGCAAAGATTTCCTAAGTGGACCGGAACGTATATAGAGATCCTAAAAGGCCCCAGTAAGTCATTATATTTGGCATCAGCTGGGGCCTTATTAGCACAGTGTGAATGCATGTACTGTTACCAAGGGGACATAATTGAAACAGAAAATGTTGGTTATATCTGCTCTCCTTGGCAAGATAAGAAAGCCCAACATAATAGGACGGCATCTGTAGGAGGAGGCATTTCTCAAGGCTAGCGTTCTGAATTTACATGTGCACGTGCACAGAACAGACTTTGGTTTAAGAGGAGGGAAGGCGAGAGAGTACAGTGGAAACATGGAGCCTTTTTTTGTTTGTTAGCAGCAGCAGGTTTGTTGGTGGATGGATAGAACTATGGCGGACCCCTGGCATCACAGGACACTAGGGTGGAGTGTGGATGGGGATTTGGTTGGGCAGGCGAGGTGGAGTATCCATCGAGAGGCAAACTGTTGGGATGGAGGGTAGGTAAGGGTTTGGGGGGTTACTGGCCAATGCTAGCCTGTGCCCATGCCAGGCAGACCAGACGAGTGCTGCTCGATGAGGACCTGGCATTGGGCCGGACGCACCGGAGCCCCGCCATGACAGGTGGAGTCACGACTCTGGAAAAGAAAGAAAGACAAAAGACAGAGTGTCAGTCTATCATTTATTCCTCCTTTTGTCCAATGATGATTGCTTCTGCATTGTTGTTGACCAATCATCTTGTTCACAATTTCTACTCCTGGACTTAGTAACAGCGATATTGTTCAACACAGCTCTGGGGATCCAATTCAATCAAATAAGCCCCAAAGCTTTTGAAAAACACACCCTAGTCTCTAGAACACCTTGAAGTAATATATTTTTTCCTTGACGTGGTAACAATGTTTCGTTCAGTGGTAACAAATCCAGGCTTGATTGACTAGAGCCCGGAGGCTTGTAATCTATCATGGGGTCAGAAATCACAGACTGATGAGATCTAGATCTCAGATCGAATAGTTGGATGAGCTTGTGACAACAGAGAGATGGGAGTGCGAGCATGATAGATCAATTCATCCTGAGATATTGGATGTCCTGAAGGTGTCAACTTTGTTTTAGAAACTGAGTTACAACTGGAGGCCAAACTACTGTGGCGTCAATGCATGTGTCCTGGCAACTCATATCCTGCAGCTCTGATGTCATCGATGATTCAATTATAAGACTGCGACCTCTATTTAGCCACCTCCTGTCTGTTACAGGGATGAAAATAGCCAATAGAACCGTGGGCGAACAAAACGAATGGCCACATTGCATGAGAGGTTAGCTTAGTGTTTGCTGTGCAGTGAATGAATCAGTATGCCAATGTATCAGCGCACCGGCCCTCCTACCTGAGGCACTAACTCCAGGGTGACTTCTACAGGACGAGTGACCCCCTCTTTGGGGATCCCGTTTTGTCCCAGCTGTCCCCGGTCCTCCCCTCTTGGAACAGACCAGCTGTACTGAGTCCCTTTACTGCAGAACAAACTGGGGACATTAATACATTTCAATATTACATGCATACAAGTCCACTGTAAAAGAAAACACACACGGCTTCACAAATACAACTAACATGTAATGTACCAAAGTTGACGTTCACAATCTCACACTGACGAGATACATCATAGGCGATCAGGATATATCTAAAGTTTACCTGGCCTTAAAAACCCAATCTTATAATGGTAGGTAGGGCCCCTCCTTACCTGTGACGGTACCCAAACATGAGGAAGAGCACACAGAAGATGATGCAGGCCATGCCGATATGAATGCCCACCACTAGACCACCCATCGAGCCCTCGCTCTCCTGTCTACAGGTACACTGGTTCTCCCCACCTGCAACCAAGAAACACATGATGAGTACATCCATACATTCATTAGCCCGCACAAATACAGAGACAGAAACATTATGAGAAAACATATTGTATCCTTGTGGCAATGCCAAATACAAGTCTAACTAAGAGATTCACCCCAAAATAAACTTGACCAAATAATTAATACTTGTCTTGAAAATAGTGTTTATTATGCACTACTGACTCGACTCTAATATTTATTGGAAACTCACCACTGGTTTTGGCACTGCTGCCTTCTTCTGCCAGTGACACCAGCCTCTTGGAGCAGTCGCTCTCGCCGTTCCCGTTATAGGCCACTAGTTTGACTTCATACACCGCGCCGGTTTCTGCAAGAACAAGTCATAAGGCGACAGTGCCACATTATAAAATCCCTTCGACAATTTCGAAGGTCATATTTTTTTATAAATCGGGAGAAATTGAACGAGTTTTATTGACTGCTTGCGCGATATAAGCCAAGCTATTGATTGGGCGATTGAAAGAGATTGAATTTTGGGAGCATGTCGTTTTTCACTCTTCCCTGTACTGTTCCTTTCCCCTAATGCCTCCCTCCCTAACCCACTTACAACTGTCTTTCCTCTCACTCTGTCATCTCTATCTTGATATCTCCAACATCCTCCCATGTCTCCCTCTTTTAATCTCTCCATACAGATTTAGTCATTGCTACAGTATGAGAAAGCTTATACTCTGAATGCAATGATGCCGATCAGTAGCTGACACCAACCCATCCAGTAATTTTCCACTTAGGTGGCTTCACATTTAACAGTTGTTGTTTTTTTACAGATACAGCAAAACATGTCAGAAAAAGAAACTAAAGGAACATTCGAAGGTCTCCTTTTCACATTTCGTGAAGTTTATCTTCCATGCGCATGGTAATTAACTCGCTGTCACATGATCATTCAAATATGGGGTAATTGTTATTCTCCGCACCACTACAACCTTTTAAATCCAGCACTGGCCTGAAGATAACCTCATTGGAAAATCAATATCACATTTCATCTTCTTCAGAATTTTCTGACATTCAGTTATAGGAAAAAAACATGTGGCGGCAGTGCAGGAGTATAGGATGAAAGATTGGACCCCAGATGGGTGGTTAAGAAGACTGCTATGAGGAGAAAGAAATTAAAACTGCTGTATTACACCAGGTGTAAGTTCAACTTATTTGAATGATGACAAAGTCTTTAAAAATATATTTTTATAATTTAATATATTATTATTTTATACCATCAAATATAATAAATGTAATCTCTCTCTCTCTCTCTCTCTCTCTCTCTCACTCTCTCACTCTCTCTCTCTCTCACTCTCTCACTCTCACTCTCTCACTCTCACTCACCAAGGCGGGAGATGGTGTGGGCATTGACGTGGCAAGGGAACTGAACTGGCCCCTGGAAGTCGGCATGGGGGACCCTGCGGTAGGTGAGCCTGAAGCCCTCTGCCTTGCCAGGCTTGCTGGGGAGCTCCCATAGCACCTGGACTGCAGTGGAGTTCACCACCTTGGTGAAGAAGGTAGGGGGAGAGGGCACTACAGGAGGACAGATGAAGATTAGAACATTGGATGTGAAAAATAGAAATGAATGAATGATTGAAAAGGTCAGCGGAAAGATAGAAAGTCTATAGAGATGGTTAGAGAAGCAGTATGAATGAGAGATTGTCTAGTAATTCAATTCATATGGAGAGAGAGAAAAAGAGAGGGGTGAGGATGAAATGATGATAGAACTCAAAGAGATAGTAAGACAGGGAGGTGTTTATCAGTGACAGTAGATGATTGGAATAGTATATGGGAAATTAAATAAGTGCACGGACGTGGAGAGAACAGATGAGAAAAGTGGGATGTGAGATGTAAAATTGATGAAATTACATAAAGAGAGGGAAGAGGCGATAAGCACCTTTGATCGATCACAGGTTGTAAATAACCAGGCAGACTATCAGACCGTAGAACCATTTTAAAAAAATCTCAATCTTACCCCAGCCATATTCTAAATCTTATACTAGTCTAGCTACATCATCCTAAGCACTCTGCTGTCCGCTTTGTGCAATATACATGGAGCTACTGTATTTGGGGTAGGGGGATGTGAGTACATGTTTTCAAATGTTTGCAAATAATAAAATACTCATTTATTAATAATATATGTACACTATAGGTATAATCATACACCGTTTATAAATGGTTATTGTTGAAAGTAATTATAAAGTGTAACTGATCGTAGCAATAGCATGTTCCTGGTGACTTACCACCCCCTAGTGTTGTGGCCACCACAGTGCTGGACTGCTGGCTGGCACCCAATGGGGAGTAGGCCTTGAGGTAGATGGAGTAGGTGGTGGCTGGCTCCAGGTTGGTGAAGTCATGCTGGAAGGTGGTTTTACTGACTGCCTCCTGCAGCTCTCTACTGTCTGGCTCTGGGGGGAACAACAAGCAGTGTTATCATTAGGGTTAGGTTCCATTTCAGCAGGCACACTCAGTCAAGTGCAGCTACAGTATTTAAAAGAAGAAAAAAATCTCAATTGCTTAAACATCTGTCCTTAGTAAACATATCATTAGGCTGGCTTTCACCTGGCCAGGTCTTTTACATCAGCACAATGGAGGACAAGAGGCTAGCTTTGCTTTGAACACTGACAGAGTATCACACAAAGACTCTCGCTCACCGCTGATCTTGCGGATGTGAAGCACATAGCCGATGATGCCGTCGGTGATCTCTACGGGCGGCTGGATCCAAGCGAGCTGCAGGGCGCTGGGGGAGAGGGCGGTGGCCGTGAGGCCCTGGGGGGAGTCGGGCAGATCCTTGGCCAGGGACACGGCCAGACGGGCGCTAGCCTGGTTGGTGCCGGCCATGTTCTCAGCGATGCACTGGTAGATGGCCTCGTCCTCCGAGGTGATGCGCGTCACGGCCAGGGTACTGGAGGATGGAGATTAAAGATGATTTTTTTTCATCATTTATTTGAGTTAGGACATATTAAAACATTGGTATATTGGGTAAACAACAAGGGTTCATTTCTAACAGATGGGTTGGTTGGTTGTATGAATATGCATTCAAACAAATATTCAGATATACAACGGAATTATTTGTGATTCAAAACATAATCAGGCAGCTAATGAATCCCATCCTCTCGTGTTCAGTGCAAATGCAGAACTTCAGCCTACTTAACAGAGAGAGATGTCAGCCACTGTCGAACAGTGCTACCTTGAGGTGGAATATATGAACTGCTCTTCTGTAGGTCTGACCAGTCTTGATGAGAATGATATCATACCAGCACTAACTGATTTATATCAATTGAGAGGATGGGACCATGGTCCCAAAGCGTACACATCATTCAGTTAAATTGGTAATTCATAAATAATGTCTCAGATATGTCAAGGCAAAAACATTAAACACAGGATAATGGAAAGATCAACATTATTTCAAATTAGATTTTACACATATTTCACCATTTCTGATCATGGACTTTAGCCTAAATCAACTGCTAGTATGTGGGAATAACAAAATCATCTCTATTGCTGCCCAACAAAGTAGTTTGTTTCTGCTTTCAGTGGACAACCTTGGTTCCAGAGTATCTGGATGTTGATTTGGGGGTCTTTACGATTCCCCTTGGAAAGAAATCTAGGGGAAACACTGATTTTACAGATTTAGCGTCTATTGTCAACAAACGTTTTACTTGCAATGATTTTGATATGTGTTTGTTTTACATACTTAAGCTGAATGCACTGACTGTAGGCCTAATTCACTATAGATAAGACTAAATGACCAAAAAAACATACATGTAAACCCAGGGATGTATTCATTATATAACCTGCTTACCGTTTAAGAATGGAAGCAAACACAACAAAACAAGAGTTTATATTGTATAAATTCAGGAAGGCCCCTCCCCGTTTCATTCAGTTTGCTTCCGTTTAAGAAATGTTTTGCGACAGAATCGGCGGAATGAATACACCTCTGGTGTACAGTACCTGTTGTTGTTGGTGAGCTTGACATTGTCACCGGGCATCAGGATCTTGCCATTCTTCAGCCAGATGAGGTGAGGCTCGGGGACGCCTTGGGCCACACAGGTGAACACAGCACTGCCTCCCGCTGGTTTTGAGACAGACTGCGGCCACTGCATGAACTCAGGGGGAGCTGGTGGGAAGAGAATGATGTAAATTCAGCAAAAAAAGAAATGTCCTCTCACTGTCAACTGTGCTTATTTTCAGCAAACTTAACGTGTAAATATTTGTATGAACTTAACAAGATTCAACAACTGAGACATAAACTGAACAAGTTCCACAGACATGGGACTAACAGAAATGGAATAATGTGTCCCTGAACAAAGGGGCAGGGGGTCAAAATCAAAATGAAGAGTCAGTATCTGGTGTGGCCACCAGCTGAATTAAATACTGCAGTGCATCTCCTCCTCAAGGACTGCACCAGATTTTCTGGTGTTACCCCACCAGAGATGTTACCCCACTCTTCCACCAAGGCACCTGCAAGTTCCCAGACATTTCTGGGGGGAATGTCCCTAGTCCTCACCTTCTGATTCAACAGGTCCCAGACGTGCTCAATGGGATTGAGATCCGGGCTCTTCGCTTGCCATGGCAGAACACTGACATTCCTGTCTTGCAGGAAATCACGCACAGAACGAGCCGTTTGGCTGGTGGCATTGTCATGCTGGAGGGTCATGTCAGGATGAGCCTGCAGGAAGGGTACCACATGAGGGAGGAGGATGTCTTCCCTGTAAAGTTCAGCATAGAGATTGCCTGTAATGACAACAAGCTCAGTCCCATGATGCTTTGACACACCGCCCCAGACCATGACGGACCCTCCACCTTCAAATCGATCCCGCTCCAGAGTACAGGCCTCAATGTAACGCTCATTCCTTCGACAATAAATCCAACCATCACCCCTGGTGAGACAAAACCACGACTCGTCAGTGAAGAGCACTTTTTGCCAGTCCTGTCTAGTCCCGCAACGGTGGGTTTGTGCCCATAGGCGACGTTGTTGCCGGTGATGTCTGGTGAGAACCTGCCTTACAACAAGCCTACAAGCCCTCAGTCCAGCCTCTCTCATCCTATTGCAGACAGTCTGAGAACTGATGGAGGGATTGTGTGTTCCTGGTGTAACTCGGGTAGTTGTTGTTGCCATCCTGTACCTGTCCTGTAGTTGCCATCCTGTACCTGTCCCGTAGGTGTGATGTTCAGATACCAATCCTGTGCAGGTGCTGTCACTGCGAAGACGATCAGCTGTCCGTCCTGTCTCCTTTTAGCGCTGCCTTAAGGAGTCTCACAGTACGGACATTGCAATTTATTGCCCTGGCCACATCTACAGTCCTCATGCTTCCTTGCAGCATGCCTAAGGCACGTTCACACAGATGAGCAGGGACCCTGGGCTTCTTTCTTTTGGTGTTTTTCAGATTCAGTAGAAAGGCCTCTTTAGTGTCCTAAGTTTTCATAACTGTGACCTTAATTACCTACCGTCTGTAAGCTGTTAGTGACCGTTCCACAGGTCCATGTTCATTAATTGTTTATGGTTCATTGAACAAGCATGGGAAACAGTGTTTAAACCCTTTACAATGAAGATCTGTGAAGTTGTTTGGATTTTTACAAATGATCTTTGAAAGACAGGGCCGTTTCTTTTTTTTTGCTGAGTTTATTTGTTGTAAGTGTATTGTGTATGTAAGTGTATTGATTCATCTTTGTATCAATTGCATTCGCTTGTAACTTTGCATGAAAGTAAAATATAGGACTAGCACTTTCAAAAAGTCAAGAGGGGAGGTGGAGGATATGAGGAAAATGGGAGGAGGCCAATAGGAAAGGAGAAGAGAGGAGAGGAGACGAAAGGAGAGTAAGCAGGTTAGTGATGTGGAGTGATGAAAAGGTTGTTTGGAGAAAAGATAGGAAGAAGGCAGAAGAACAGAGGAGGATGACAATAGAGGAATGATTGAGGGTGAAAGTAGAGAGAGGGAGAACGGCATTGATTAGAATGACAAGGCCTTTTGGGGGAGAGCATTGAGTTCTATGTGCTGTCAGTCTCACAATGAACTATAGAGGGCAGTACTGATCATGTTTTGGGGCAGCTGTACTATCATATAAAGGTGGTTATGATCATTGCAGTCCTTATAGTATGGACCTTGAGAAGTGAATGTGATTTGATCATATCTCTAGACCCTATAGTTTTATACAGTTTCCTCTAACTTGGTAGAAACATAGCTCTCAAATCTAACTATCTAAATACACAGTAGGTCCCTGAGTTTGTCCTGACCATGTGACCTGACCAGGAAACACTTTGTCCTTAGTTATAGTAGCCTATAGCATACTACCCATATTACATATACTTCAATGTGTATCAATACATACAAACATCCCTACATCTACCACAACAGATCGATAAAAACATTCCCAATGATTTCCCCTCCTCTTCCCGGAGCTTGAACTTAACATATGGAGAGCCTAGACTTCCAGAGGACAGCCTAGCCTAATCTAACCCTAACCCCAGTCCCCACTTCTCTATCCCCATTTTGACCCTGCCTGGCCCTCTGGTGTCCCCGGGACAGATGCAGGGTTCGTCGTCCCGCCTGACACCAGGCTCAATAGCACACAATGGGACATGCATATATGTAGAGACCCCCAGCCCCTTTTCACCTAAGCATCTAATTGATCTATTGACACTGACACCCCCTGAGCCCCTGTCCTCACCCCTCCCTGGCTGAGACCCAGAGAGACTGGGCCTGGGAAGAGAGAGAAACAGGGTCCAATGGGAGGTAGAGAGGGAGGGAGGGAGGGAGAGTATGAGAGAAGACAGAGAGAGAGTGCGAGAGAGAAGGGAGAAATATAGAGAAAGGGAGCGAGAGAGATGAAGAAAGAAAGAAAGCAAGAAAGGGAGAGAGATGGAGGGAGGGAGGGATGGAGAGATGAGGTTGTGAGTACTGGAGGGTGTGTGTGTGGGGGGGGGGGGGGGGTCAAGGGTCATAGAGACACCCATTAAAATAGAAGACCATTAATCAATGGAGGCATAGATTTTATATTCCCCAAATTGCTTTCCCTCTGATGGGCCCCAATTTCTTTAAACATACGGACACCAATACAGATCCCCAGAATCTATAAAAGGCTTGGAGGGAGTTGTTGTTGAGCAATGGCCGTCAAAGTGTCTTTTGCTTGTTTGTTTAATCGGTAAGAGGAATGTTGAGGGAGATGTGAGGACATAGAGAGACATTAAAAGATATTGAATTGCAAGAGAACTCTTGGAAGTTAATCTGAAGTTCACTTCAGCCTGTCTTGTAGCTGCCTGTTTGAGTTTGTCATTAAATCTAAGGCATTGCCAGCTGTAGCACTGAGCACTGTAGCATTTAGGTTAATGGCCTTCAAATATGTCTACACTATGTTTTGTCCATTATATTTCACACCGAATTCTCACAGAGCTCTAATGGATGATGAACAATAACTTGACATTGAGAGTGACTATATCATGTCACTACTATGTCATGTCACTACTATATCATGTCACTAGCCTGATGATGTATCATTTAATTATTGGAGATGATAGCATGCACTGGTTTCAAACACCCAGCCTGCTGTTGTTCTGTGAAAGGGTTGAGTTTGTGTTAGGAGAGATGATGACAGCAGGGGGGGACTAGTGAGGGATAAATATTGGGCCGATTGTTGGGAGGGGCGACTGGAATGGATGTCTGAAGCACAAAGGGGGTGTTTTTTGTGTGTGTGTGTCACGTGTGTATGTGTGGCGGTGAATGTGCGCACATGTGTGTGTGTAACTGTGTCATCAGTCTACACCCAAATAGCCTTCTCTCGCCATGACTCCAGGTACACTTCACACTTCACACTTCAGCAACAAAAATAAAATGGTTTAAGTGGAACGTAGAAAAACTCATTTTCTCACTCTTTTTAATACATAGAGGTGGAACCAAGGAGAGAATTGCTGTCCATCCCTTCAGCTGATCAACTGTGTCTCTCCAGCTGAGATCTAACTGTCAGCTTCAGTGTCCATACATCAGGCCAATCCATAGCATGTATTGATCAATTAGACTTTTAGCAGAGTCTTAGACCTGACCTTGAGTTTCATCACCAGGGGCATTCCTCATCACCTTCCTTCCTTTGTTTAGCTTTTTGTCTTTTGTGGTAAGAGTATATTTTTGAAATATATATCACGTAGGTTATGTTGTTACTAGTTATAGTTTCCTAGATAGTGTGAATCAGAGTTGTATAGAGATCCTTATACAGTATGACTTGAATATGGCCCTCGCCTCAGTTACTTCATATACATTGTGTGAAGTATATTTATCAAAAGGTAACTGATTTAGTTCTAACACCATTTATTTTGTAAATCGAGTTTTGGAATATGTTTGACATATTTACATAATGGACACAATTTGGTATGTTTCTAACATGTGTTTTATAGTCCGCTTACAAAGTATGACGGTGATGTTTCTAACTTTATACATTCTGATGTTTATTTTTTTCTAATCCATGTGGTGTGTTCTGTCACTTAAGTGACACATTCATGAAATAATGCCCTATTTCCAAATATTTATGTTCTACTTTCTGACAAATATGCCGTTTGGTTCTGACACTCATATCTAACGTGAGCAAGTCCCCCTCAGTAAGCTGACAGCTGTGGGATATGCATTTTAAAGCATTTCAACGATTCCAACCTTCTCCACATTTTTCATATGAAAATGTTCTACCCCATAAAAAGTCTATGGATGAGGGGATGGTTATAACTGGCGCTCCATTCAGAGAAAGCAGTCATCACACAATGGCCTGGCACCCTTTGTGCCCCCCCTCACTCGGTGTGTCCCCCTGGACTCTGTCCCCCACCTCCTGACCACCAGCTGTGACAAGAACAACTGCCTGCCCCCCCCATCCCCACCCACCCACCCACCCAAACACCGCAGTAACGAACGATAGGGGGTGGGGACTGGGGGAGTGGTCACCTTCCTCCCTCTTTGGGGATGCATCTGTCTTACCCTCCTCCAACTAAAACCCCACCCCCTTCTCCATCTCCTTCCATATCTGTCCAGTCCGGTACGGTGTCCCGTCCTCTCTCCTCCCTGACTTTGACGATTTTCCTATAGCAGGCCCTCCAGGACAGGGACAGGGGTAAGGGATGAGAGGTGATCCCTCCCCTCCCCTCCCACACAAAATGACCATCTTCAGCTTCTGCTCCTTCTTTTTTCTCCCTCATTCTTTCTCTCCTCTCTCCCATTGTTCAAATCTCTGGCCTTGCATCTGTCCTGTCCTATCCTGGCTGTCATCCTGTCCTGTCCATGACCATGGCCATGACTGGTTCAAGAGCAGAAGGGAGAGGGAATTGGACTGTCTGTCATGAGGACAGTGTGTGTGAAAGAGCAGACCTCTATGCCCTCCAATAACCTTTAAGCAGTGCATATGTCTAAGGGTTTCCAACTTTAAAGTAGGACTTTCAACTTGTGTGGAGTCTGACATCATAATAACAGCATGATATCTCAGGATATTCCATATTATTCTATATTATCAGACTTGCCTTATTGGTAGAAATAGGGAACAAAAAATAGATGAATGAGCTAAAAATAGTGAATTAATTAAATAATGAATTAGTCCCATGGTCATTGCTATTCTATATGATTTGTGCCTAACCAATACGTTTGTATTATTATTATTGGGTGCAGCATGGCCATTTTAAGTCCATACTATGGTGGTGGATTGTAGCCACAGTATCAAGTATCATAGAAAATATTGAGAGGACATTCTAGCTGAATATACCTCGAGTATCACACTTTGAAAGGGACTAAGATTTTAGATCACTTTGGGCCTCCATTTGACATTGACAATGTCCATGAACCAATAATTTCACCCATTTCATGTGACCACCATCCTAAAAAGCTCTTTGTTATTTTTTCTTTAACAAATAGAGAGAAATTAATTAATTAATGAATTAATTAATACATTAAAGACCACCTCGTCCAGGGCCAATCCACTTGTGAAAGACTGATAGGGAGAACTATTGATTGACCAGGTCAAAGAGGCTGACACAACATGGATATGGGAGAGCCTTAACAGCTGGGTGCAAAGTAGAGTGATTTAAATGGAATACGGGGGTGAAGGGATATATGGATATCTAGGTTACATGACTAAGATATAGGCCTACCTTCTTTTAGTTTTTTACTTTCTAGGTAATATTCTGCTAGCTTGGTATCAGGTAACATTTTGCTAGCTATAGGTTACATTTTGTTAGGTATTATGTAAGGTGTTGGTAGCTAGGGATTGTAACAGTTTGCTTACTACTAGCTATTGTGACTAAGCAAGCAAGCCTTGTCGAAACCAGAACGCCCATAAGGGCAGGAGCCTATCTCCTGTTTCTGTAGCTTGAGGCAGCTTTATGTACAAGTACACCCCCTGGGCAGGACGCTAGCCTATCACAGGTATTGTCACTAGGTATTGTAATAAGTCCTTCAAAACAACTATATTTGGCTAGATCATTAAGTAAAAGCTAAATACATTGTAATATACTGATTGACTTTGAAAGTGCAAATGCATTATTAGATATATTACATCAACATCAATATATTGCATATACAGTATCAGTTACATATTCAGTGGCAATTATTGCTTCTAGAGAGGCAGGGGAGAAAACGCATGATTACATTCTGATATACAGTGCATTCAGAAAGTATTCAGGTCCCTTGACATTTCCACATTTTGTTACGTTACAGCCTTATTTTAAAATGGATTACATTGTTTTTTTTCCTCTGATAAATCTACACACACTACCCCATAATGACAAAGAAAAACAGTTTTTTTGACGTTTTAGCAAATGTATTAAAAATGAAAAAATGAAATATCACATTTACGTAAGTATTCAGTCCCTTTACTCTGTACTTTGTTGAAGCATCTTTGTCAGTCTCTGAGCTCTATGGACAATTCCTTCATGGCTTGGTTTTTGCCCTGACATGCACTGTCAACTGTGGGACCTTAAATAGACAGGTGTGTGCCTTTCCAAATCATGTCCAATCAATTGAATCTACCACAGGTGGACTCCAATTAAGTTGTAGAAACATCTCAAGGATGATCAATGGAACCAGGATGCACCTGAGCTCAATTTCATGTCTCATAGTAAAGGGTCTGAATACTTATATAAATAAGCAATTTCAATACATTTGCAAAAAAAAAAAAAAAAACTGTTTTCACTTTGTCATTATGGGGTATTATGTGCAGATTAATGAGAATTCATTTGAAACCATTTTCTAATAAGGCTGTAATGTCACAAAATGTGGAAAAAGTCAAGGGGTTTGAATTACTTTCCAAATGCACTGTAATCCTATCCATAGTTGTTTATGGTAGGGCAATTATTTTCTTATTATGTTGTTGGTCACTCACATTACCCAGAGATGGTCCTTAGTATATTGGTCAACCCTTAGGATAGCCAATTAAAATGGGGGAGGGTGAAATATGAGGAGGGTGAACATATGGACAGTTCCTGGGTGATGGATGGGCCTGATGGATGAGGTATTGGTAGCAGTGGACACACACACACACACACACACACACACACACACACACACACACACACACACACACACACACACACACAAGTCCAGCTGGAGACCAGTGTCAATGTTTAATTACAAGTGGGAACTCGGGGTCTCTCTCGCGCCAATAGTATCAACAAAAACGACCAACCCCCATCCCCACCTGCACCTCACCCCTCCCTTCAAAGCTCCAAGGGGGCCAAAGGTGAGGTGAAAGGGTGGAGCTTGGGTATCGACTCCTCTCTCCCAAACTCACCCATTTTCCTTCCCTTCCCTGGCAGAAGTCATGGCCAATACAGGTTCATGTGATGGCATCAGCAAGTCCCAATAGCCCAAAGCTCAAACCCTACACCCACACACCCCCACCCCCATCACCACCACACTTTCTGGACATGGACCCCCCCATCCCCTATCCTGCTCCTGTGATCACGTGTATCTGTCAGTGTCATGGTCAGTTGATGGTCATTTACTGACCCAGGATAAAGCTTTATCAATGTGATCAGCAGCACTGGGTTGAAACGATAGAACCATTGGCTAAGGCTCACTCTGTGACTTGTAAAGCTATTCTTGGAGGATATCATTTACTGTATAAATGCTTAATTAATCATTTAAACTTTACTTTGACTCAGGCTCTGCCTCTTAGTGAGGTGAGGCAGGTACAGTATTACCGTTTGCATACTATTGTGTTGACCTTAACTGTACTCTCCTGGCTCTGATATTTTATTTTCACATTGTCATGTTCAGCACAGTGCTAGCAACATTGGTGGATGTGAAACTAGGCCAGCTCAACAACCTGGCTCGGGTTACTTCGGCATAGTAGTGTGAAAAGGGTTAGGAGGGAGCTCACCTTGCACCACCAGTCTTCCCAGTGCAGTACGCCTCATCCTGGTCCCGGGGCGGTTGGCGGCGCACACGTACACCCCCGAGTGCTGCAGCGACACGTCCGAGATCATCAGGTTTCCAGTCCCCAACACCTGGATGCCCTCCACCCCGATGGAGCGCCCATCTGGAGAGAGCACACACACACAAAGGAATAAGACATAGGCCAACATAATACAAAAAAACACAGGGTTTAATGAAAAGCAAGTTTGAAACCTTAAGTTTATAGGAGGGTTGGTTGTTTAGCAACAAAATCAACGCGTGCACAACTATGGGGCAAAACAGGTTTGGCTTAGATTGTTGACAACATGTAAACTAGATTGCATCTCCAATGTTTATTAAAAACATAAAGTTGTACAATGAGCACTTGTTGTCTCAAATACAGCATTACAGTTGTTGGTTAGCTAGCTAGCACATTTTTGCCATGTTAGCATAGACGTGAAAAAAGCAGTAAAAACACCTCAAAACAAGGTATGGTATCAAGAAGAAGATAAAACTAACTAAAACGAGCCACTTACGATTCCCTACACGGCAGTTTATTGTCATTGTTGCTAGCTATCTGGCCATCCACAATCACAACAACAACAACAGCCTTCTGCCGCATTGAAGGGGGCACATTGTTTTCATGACATTCTCAGCTCACTCATCTATAGAGCAACATAGTGCATAATACGCAGAATAGCTAATACAGAGATCAACTCATTGTTTAGCTACAGTCGTGGCCAAAAGTTTTGAGAATGACACAAATATTAATTTTCACAAAGTCTGCTGCCTCAGTTTGTATGATGGCAATTCGCATATACTCCAGAATGTTATGAAGAGTGATCAGATGAATTGCAATTAATTGCAAAATCCCTCTTTGCCATGCAAATTAAATGAATCCCCCAAAAACATTTCCACTGCATTTCAGCCCTGCCACAAAAGGACCAGCTGACATCATGTCAGTGATTCTCTCGTTAACACAGGTGTGAGTGTTGACGAGGACAAGGCTGGAGATCACTCTGTCATGCTGATTGAGTTCGAATTACAGACTGGATGCTTCAAAAGGAGGGTGGTGCTTGGCATCATTGTTCTTCCTCTGTCAATAATGGTTACCTGCAAGGAAACACGTGCCGTCATCATTGCTTTGCACAAAAAGGGCTTCACAGGCAAGGATATTGCTGCCAGTAAGATTGCACATAAATCAACCATTTATCGGATCATCAAGAAGGAGAGCGGTTCAATTGTTGTGAAGAAGGCTTCAGGGCCCCCAAGAAAGTCCAGCAAGCGCAAGGACCGTCTCCTAAAGTTGATTCAGCTGCGGGATCGGGGTACCACCAGTACAGAGCTTTCTCGGGAATGGCAGCAGGCAGGTGTGAGTGCATCTGCATGCACAGTGAGGCAAAGACTTTTGGAGGATGGCCTGGTGTTTTCTCTCCAGGAAAAACATCAGGGACAGACTGATATTCTGCAAAAGGTACAGGGATTGGACTGCTGAGGACTGGGATAAAGTCATTTTCTCTGATGCATCCCCTTTCCGATTGTTTAGGACATTTGGAAAAAAGCTTGTCCGGAGAAGACAAGCTACCACCAGTCCTGTGTCATGCCAACAGTAAGGCATCCTGAGACCATTCACGTGTGGGGTTGCTTCTCAGCCAAGGGAGTGGTCTCTCTCACAATTTTGCCTACGAACACAGCAATGAATAAAGAATGGTACCAACACATCCTCCGAGAGCAACTTCTTCCAACCATCCAGGAACAGTTTGGTGACGAACAATGCCTTTTCCAGCATGATGGAGCACCTTGCCATAAGGCAAAAGTGATACAGTGCCTTGCGAAAGTATTCGGCCCCCTTGAACTTTGCGACCTTTTGCCACATTTCAGACTTCAAACATAAAGATATAAAACTGTATTTGTTTGTGAAGAATCAACAACAAGTGGGACACAATCATGAAGTGGAACGACATTTATTGGATATTTCAAACTTTTTTAACAAATCAAAAACTGAAAAATTGGGCGTGCAAAATTATTCAGCCCCCTTAAGTTAATACTTTGTAGCGCCACCTTTTGCTGCGATTACAGCTGTAAGTCGCTTGGGGTATGTCTCTATCAGTTTTGCACATCGAGAGACTGAAATTGTATCTTATTCCTCCTTGCAAAACAGCTCGAGCTCAGTGAGGTTGGATGGAGAGCATTTGTGAACAGCAGTTTTCAGTTCTTTCCACAGATTCTCGATTGGATTCAGGTCTGGACTTTGACTTGGCCATTCTAACACCTGGATATGTTTATTTTTGAACCATTCCATTGTAGATTTTGCTTTATGTTTTGGATCATTGTCTTGTTGGAAGACAAATCTCCGTCCCAGTCTCAGGTCTTTTGCAGACTCCATCAGGTTTTCTTCCAGAATGGTCCTGTATTTGGCTCCATCCATCTTCCCATCAATTTTAACCATCTTCCCTGTCCCTGCTGAAGAAAAGCAGGCCCAAACCATGATGCTGCCACCACCATGTTTGACAGTGGGGATGGTGTGTTCAGGGTGATGAGCTGTGTTGCTTTTACGCCAAACATAACGTTTTGCATTGTTGCCAAAAAGTTCAATTTTGGTTTCATCTGACCAGAGCACCTTCTTCCACATGTTTGGTGTGTCTCCCAGGTGGCTTGTGGCAAACTTTAAACAACACTTTTTATGGATATCTTTAAGAAATGGCTTTCTTCTTGCCACTCTTCCATAAAGGCCAAATTTGTGCAATATACGACTGATTGTTGTCCTATGGACAGAGTCTCCCACCTCAGCTGTAGATCTCTGCAGTTCATCCAGAGTGATCATGGGCCTCTTGGCTGCATCTCTGATCAGTCTTCTCCTTGTTTGAGCTGAAAGTTTAGAGGGACGGCCAGGTCTTGGTAGATTTGCAGTGGTCTGATATTATCGCTTGCACAGTGCTCCTTGGGATGTTTAAAGCTTGGGAAATCTTTTTGTATCCAAATCCGGCTTTAAACTTCTTCACAACAGTATCTCGGACCTGCCTGGTGTGTTCCTTGTTCTTCATGATGCTCTCTGCGCTTTTAACGGACCTCTGAGACTATCACAGTGCAGGTGCATTTATACGGAGACTTGATTACACACAGGTGGATTGTATTTATCATCATTAGTCATTTAGGTCAACATTGGATCATTCAGAGATCCTCACTGAACTTCTGGAGAGAGTTTGCTGCACTGAAAGTAAAGGGGCTGAATAATTTTGCACGCCCAATTTTTCAGTTTTTGATTTATTAAAAAAGTTTGAAATATCCAATAAATGTCGTTCCACTTCATGATTGTGTCCCACTTGTTGTTGATTCTTCACAAAAAAATACAGTTTTATATCTTTATGTTTGAAGCCTGAAATGTGGCAAAAGGTTGCAAAGTTCAAGGGGGCCGAATACTTTCGCAAGGCACTGTAACTAAGTGGCTCGGGGAACAAAACATTGATAATTTGGGTCCATGGACAGGAAACTCCCCAGACCTTAATCCCATTGAGAACTTGTGGTCAATCCTCAAGAGGCGGGTGGACAAACAAAACCCCACAAATTCTGAAGAATTCCAAGCATTGATTACGCAAGAATGGGCTGCCATCAGTCAGGATGTGGCCCAGAAGTTAATTGACAGCATGCCAGGGCGGATTGGAGAGGTCTTGAAAAAGAAGGGTCAACACTGCAAATATTGACTCTTTGCATCAACTTCATGTAATTGTCAATAAAAGCCTTTGACACTTATGAAATGCTTGTAATTATACTTCAGTATTCCATAGTAACATCTGACAAAAATATCTAAAGACACTGAGGCAGCAAACTTTGTGGAAATTAATATTTGTGTCACTCTCAAAACTTTTGGCCATGACTGTACCATCATTAACTCTGTGTGGTATAAATTAAGGCCATTCTGATTGCATGAGAATAGTTGTTACCCAGCCTGCTCCAGGACACAATGGGCCGGGGGTTCCCTGTGGCAATGCACTCCAAAATGGCTGTCTGGTGGACGGTGATGGTCAGGTTCTGGGGCCCAGAGAGGATAACTGGCTCCTTGTAGATCCTGGAAGCCTCACCTGTAGAGAGCGAAAAAGGACACGAACACAAACAAAGAGAGAGAAGATAAAACTACTGTTAAACAGGTTCCTCGGCTGAACCAGACCATGTTCGGACTTTGGCTTTAGCCTATAGGGATTTTGTCAACATTTATGTGATTAGCATAAACGTGGTCAGTTTGATATTCTTTATAGTGTCCAAAACAACTCAAATATAGATTGAAAAGCTACATGAACAAACCCATTGAAAGTGCACTATTGACAGGTCCCTATATGATCTATACTGTAAGGGCTGGTTTCCCAAGGAACAGATTAAGACTAGTCCTGAAATAAGATGCGCTATCAATGGAGAGTTGCCAATTAGCATGCTTTTTAGTCCAGGACAAGGCTTCATGTGAGTGGGGTCAGTACCACTCACCGGTTACATTGAGCACAGCCTCATGGCTGAAGCGTGTGTTGGCGATGTTGGAGGCCATACAACGGTACACCCCGGCATCAATCCGCCTCACACCAGTCACCTGGAGGATACCCATTGGCAGGAGAGTGTACCTGGACAAGGGAAAGGGAGGGGTTTAGAGAGGTGTGAGTGCACAGGTAGATGTGACATATAGTTTGGCTGAGAATTTAAAAGTTAGCTACTTTTTCAAAATCTCTGTCTGCAGCATGGTAGCTACATCGCTAATGTAGCAATTTATCTTGCAGGGTGACACCAAGCGCCAAGTTCATTTGCAATCATCCCAAAATAATAACATTATGAACCGTGTGTGTCTGTGTGTGTGTGCGTGCGTGCGTGCGTAGGAGTGTATAGGCCTATATACACTGAGTGTCCAAAACATAAGAAACCCGTTCCTAATTTTGAGTTGCAGCCCCTTTTGCCCTCAGAACAGCCTCAATTTGTCAGGTTTAGACTACAATGTGTTGAAATCGTTCCACAGGGATGCTGGCACATGTTGACTCCGAAGCTTCCAACAGTTGTGTCAAGTTGGCTGGATGTTCTTTGGGTGGTGGACCATTCTTGATACACAAGGGAAACTGTTGAGCGTGGAAACCCCAGCAGTGTTGCAGTTCTTAACACACTCAACCCAGTGCACCTGGCAGCTACTGCCATACCCCACTCAAAGGCACTTAAATCTTTTGTCTTGCCCATTCACCCGCTGAATGGCACACATATACAATTCATGTCTCAATTGTCTCAAGGCTTAAAAATCCTTCTTTAACCTGACTCCTCCCCTTCATCTACACTGATTGAAGTGGACTTAACAGGTGACATTAATAAGGGATCATAGCTTTACCGTGGATTCACCTGGTCAGTCTATGTCATGGAAAGGTGTTCGTAAATGTTTTATACATTCAGTGTATTATGATGATGTTACCTGTTGTCGGTAGTAGTGAGTGGGGTTCTGTCCCTTTCCCAAGTGATGTTGGCCTCTGGCACACTATTGACTTGGCACTTGAAGCGAGCCACACCGCCATCGTCCACTGACATGGACTCTGGGTGTGTGTGGAACTTAGGGAGGGCTGAGGAAGAAAGAACAACAAAAGTTATATCTCCATTTAACATTTATTGACACGGGATATTCAAATTGAGAGAAAATCTCTCTTTTGCAAGAGGAGACCTGGTCCAAGAGCCAACAATATTATACAAAAATATATATCTATAAGATGTACATATAATTAATATGCATATGCACAACATATGAAAGTCGTTCATTCGGTCACGTGTGTGTGTGTGTGTGTGTGTGTGTGTGTGTGTGTGTGTGTGTGTGTGTGTGTGTGTGTGTGTGTGTGAGAAAGAGAGACAGCGAAGGGAGAGGGAGAGAGCGAGAGAGATGGGGGCTTTGGGATTTGGGTGTTGAACAGTATGCGTAGGACAGTTTGTGTCTGTACAGAATGCACGTGTTTATCTTAAATCTTGTCTGAACACAATGCTTTGTGTGTGTGTGTGTTTTGTGTGTGGCAGTACACTTAGTGGGGTGTACCATTCATCACCCACAATGTCACAAAGAAACACAAGAGATGAAAAAGTCTGAGGTGGTCTCGGGTTGCCAGATATGCAATTAAGGTGTTCTCAGCGTGGAGCATCATGTATAACAGTCTATAGATTCCGATGGGGTTTTGGGTTGCCAGGTATGTGACAATGGTGTTCGCAATATGGAGAACAGAACAGACTCTCCTGTTATGACAGAAAGGGGATTACATGTAGTGTTCTCCTATAGATAAGACAAAAGCCATTGTTTGGCCTCCACTGTTTTTATGACTTCTGATTAAAGCAGGGACATATAAATAATGTCTGGTAAAATGACTGTAGCATTACACTGGAGTGAATGGGAGGACCTGGTAACATTCACTGCTGGTTCTCTTCTAAATCACATTCAGAGGGGAATATTATTGACTAATTGTGTGTTTGTGTAGCCAGGCTACACATTGAACATATTACTCATTGTAAAGCCTTGTTCACATTACCCATAAGCACTCCGTTACGAATGTCATGCATTTCAATGGGGATGTCCACAACGGAGGGAAAATTAAACGCCCCCTTGTGTTTGAAGGCTCCGTTGCGAGCGAGACGCCGCATACTTTGACATTTTCCAAACTTTGCTTCGTCTTCAATCCAGCCAGAGTCCGTTGAAGAACAGAAAGTTACCAAACCACAGCAGATGGTGAAAATATTTGGTTTTCGGTGATGTCTTTCTGGGATAGCTAGAAACATATAAACAATTACCCATTATATTATATGACTGTTGCCTCCCGTTTAAGTTTATTGTGATTGTAATGATATTTTTTTAATTATAATTATTAGGTGGAGGTCGCTGGCTACAGTGAGGTCCTGAGCGCTCTGGAGCAGGTTTTCATCAAGGATCTCTCTGTACTTTGTTCCATTCATCTTTCCCTCGACTAGTCTCCCTGTCCCTGCCGCTGAAAATATCACCACAGCATGATGCTCCCAACACCATGTTTCACCGTAGGGATGGTGCCAGTTTACTTACAGACATGATGCTTGGCATTCAGGCCAAAGACTTCAATCTTGGTTTCATCAGACCAGAGAATCTTGTTTCTCATGGTCTGAGAATCCTTTAGGTGCCTTTTGGCAAACTCCAAGCAGGCTGTCATGTGCTTTTTACTGAGGAGTGGATTCCTTTTGGCCACTCTACCATAAAGGCGGGTTCTTGGTCACCTCCCTGACAAAGTCCATTCTCCCCCGGTTGCTCAGTTTGGCCGGGCAGCCAAGTCTTGGAAGAGTCGCCACCATTCTTCTATTTAAGAATGATGGAGGCCACTGTGCTCTTGGGGCCCTTCAATGCTTCAGACATTTTTGGTACCCTTCCCCACAATCCTGTCTCGGAGCTCTACGGGCAATTCCTTCGACCTCATGGCTTGGTTTTTGCTCTGACATGCTCTGTCAACTGTGGGACCTTTTTATATACAGGTGTGTGCCTTTCCAAATCATGTCCAATCAATTGAATTTACCACAGGTGGACTCCAATCAATTCGTAGAAACATCTAAAGGATGATCAATGGAAACAGGAGGCACCTGAGCTCAATTTCGAGTTTCATAGCAAAGGGTCTGACTTAAGATGGGTAATCTTTGCATTGATACAGTTTTTAAAATTAGTTATTTAGCTACTGTATTTCTAAGTGAAATTAGCACAAGTAGTGATTGGCTGGTGGAGAGCAACCATGCCAGAAAGAGTAAATTAACCATTTCCTTTAATACTCAATACTATTGTGTCTTGTGTTGTGTATAGATAGATAGATAAGTGTTTTCTGTTTATTGTACTGTATGTGTATTGAGTGTTAGATATGCCCTCTACATAAGTGACTGTTACGTAGGTCACCATTACATAAATAACACTAGTGAACCATAAAACAGTATGTAAGGCAGGTGAACTCACATGCCAGCTGAACCCGGGCCTTGCGGCTGACCAGCATGCCAAAGCGGTTCTGAGCGGCGCAGTCGTACTCTCCAACATCCGTCTCACTTCCGACTCTGTCTAGTCGTTTCTGGAAGCTCTGGATGAAGAGGGTCCCATTGGGCAGCACCTGTACACGCTCCCCCACAACTACGGGCACCCCGTTCTTGCGCCACGTGATCGAGATGGAACCCTCGCCCTCTACCCGGCAGTCCAGCATCAGCGGCCGATCCCGCACAGCGATGACGTCACTGGGCTCCAATAGGATCGCCAGCTCCTTGGCACCACATACATCTAGAAAGGGGCGTGAAGAAGATCATTGGCTGTTAAGGTTGAGAACATCAGTGTTGGTTCATGTTGTAGACCAGTACAGTGGGGGTGATGCTATTGCATGTGTCTAATCACCCACTATGAGTGAATTCACTAAGGAACTTAATGTTGGCTATATATAGTAGCTTACCTGTTCATCCAATCACTTTAAGATCAGTTAAGAGGACCAGTAAGGGAGATTGATACTCTGACCTTATGGGACCATCCATTAAAGGAAAAACTTCAAACTGAATTTGTAAACTATACCTCACAGAACTTTCTACTTGGGCATTGAGCATGCCATGGCGGGAGCCTTGCCTGTCTCTAATCCATTCATACACCAAGATTCCTATCCCATTCCCTATGTATCTGTGTTTACAAGCAAAGTCTGAGACGCAACAACACAGAAGGGGACCGGAATAGAGATGGACAGCCACGTTCGCCAGGTGACGAACTCTTCCAACCCCAAAAACTGCCCTTGACACTCTACACTGGCCAACTGATTGATGGCTGTGTTAGTTCCGCGACCAAAACACTTTTACTGAAACCGGCCACAATAATAGGGCTGAATGCCGGGGAGTCATTGAGCCAAAGAGGGCAGGAACAATGGCTGAGATGGAGGCAGAAGACTAGAGAGGGTTAGTGGGGTCAAGTTAGGAGAACTTCTATTGAACCAAGCGCAGACCGGCAACAATGGCGCAGTGACGACACTTACACTTGTTTTTACCCTACCTTCCGACAACCCCCTAGAAAGTCCCATCACCATAAACCTACACCCCCACCCCCTATGGGGGCCATCTGCCCCTCTTATGCCCCCCCCCTGCATCCCTGCCTCCCTTTCACCAAGGCTCCGGGGTGACTTTCCCATGCCACTGGATCACCCCATTCGCCTCTTGAAGTTGACCCCACCAACATGGCAAGTCTTCCCAAAAACCGCTGTCCCACCCTGACCCCTCAAGATGGCCGTTCCCTTTCTCCCAGCTGTTGAAGTGGGGGAGGGAAAGGGAGTCAGAGAGTGACACACCCGAAAAGCCTCAATGCCCCCTGCTCTTGAACTTGCATGATAAGACACACCATCAAAATAATGGATAACTTTTGCATCTGTTTATCTGAACTGAATAGTCATTTACACCATTAAAACTGTCTACACTGTATTTCTGATCAATTTGATGTTATGTAATGGACAGAAAAAAGGCTTTTCTTTCAAAAACAAGGACATTTCTAAGTGACCCCAAACTGTTGAACGGGAGTGTAGCTCTCGCTACTTTGCACAGAAGGATACCTGTTTTCTAAGGGTACCTTGCCAAGCCTTAAAGAAAAAACACTTTTCATTAGTCCACTGTTGATAGAGCCAAACAAAAAAATGTAACACTAGCAGTCAAGGTTTTCATTTTGCATCATCATGATGATGTCGCTGGTGATACTTTGCTTCATGCAAAACCTTTTGGGACTGTATCAACAGTTAACTAATGAAACAAATACCAAAATATATATATTTTTTGTTGTTGTTGTATTTCACCCCTTTTTTCTCCCCAATTTCGGGTATCCAATTGGTAGTAGTTACAGTCTTGTCTCATCGCTGCAATTTCCGTACAGACTCGGGAGAAGCGAAGGTCAAGAGCCATGCGTCCCCCGAAACACAACCCAACCAAGCCGCACTGTTTCTTGACACAATGCCCATCCAACCCAGAAGCCAGCCGCACCAATGTGTCAGAGGAAACACCGTACACCTGGCGACCGTGTCAGCATGCACTGCGCCTGGCCCGCCACAGGAGTCGCTAGTGCGCAATGAGACAAGGATATCCCTGCCGGCCAAACCCTCCCCTAACCTGGATGACGCTGGGCCCCATGGGCCTCCCTGTTGCGGCCGGCTGCGACAGAGCTTGGACTTGAATACAGAATCTCTAGTGGCACAGCTAGCACTGCGATGCAGTGCCTTAGACCACTGCTCCACTCAGGAGGCCCTCAAAATATTGTTTTTGAGTGTATTTTCCATTTAAGCTTCTACAGGCCCAAAGTGGTAAGGTCGGGTTCCAAGTTCAGCTCAGAACAACATATTATATCACATCCAGGCTGCATCACATCCGGACATGATTGGGAGTCCCATAGGGCAGCGCACAATTGACACAGCATCGTCCGGGTGTGGCCAGGGTAGGCCGTCATTGTAAATAAGAATTTGTTCTTAACTGACTTGCCTTGTTAAATAAAGGTTAAATTAAATAAAAAATAAATACAACATGTATGGTATTCACACTTTTCCCACATTTTGTTATGCTACCGCATTAATTTAAAATGGACTAAATTGAGATGTTGTGTCACTGGCCGACACACAATACCCCATAATATCAAGGTGGAATTGTGTTTTTAGAAACGTTTACAAATTAATTAAAAATTAAAAGCTGAAATGTCTTGAGTCAACAAGTATTCAACCCCTTTGTTATGGCAAGCCTAAATAAGTTCAGGAGTAAAAATGTGCTTAACAAGTCAAATAAGTTGCATGGACTCACTATGTGTGCAATAATAGTGTTTAACGTGATTTTTGAATGACTACTTCATCTCTGTATCCCACACATACAATTTTCTGTAAGGTCCTTCAGTCGAGTAGGGAATTTCAAACACAAATTCAACCACAAAGACCAGGGAGGTTTTCCAATGCCTTGCAAAGAAGGGCACCTATTGGTAGATGGGTAAATGTAAAAACAGCAGACATTGAATATCCGTTTGAGCATGGTGAAGTTATTAATTACACTTTCGATGGTGTATCAATACACCCAGTCACTACAAAGATACAGGCCTCCTTCCTAACTCAGTTGCCGAAGAAGAAGGAACCCGCTCAGGGATTTCACAATGAGGCCAATAGTAACTTTAAAACAGAGTTTAATGGCTGTGATAGGAGAAAACTGAGGATGGATCAACAACATTGTAGCTACTCCACAATACTAACCTACAGAAATTACTGAGTGAAAAGAAGGAAGCCTGTACATAATAAATGATTCCCAAACCTGCATTCTGTTTGCATTCTGTCCAACAATGATCAACAACCAACTTGACAAAGCTTGAAGATTTTTTTTAATAATAATGTTTAAATATTGTACAAAGCTCTTAGATAGTTACCCAGAATGACTCACAGCTGTAATTGCTGCCAAAGGTGATTCTAACATGTATTTACTCAGAGGTATGAATGCTTACGTAAATTTGATAATTCTGTATTTCATTTTCAATACATTTTCAAACATTTCAAAAAACATGTTTTCACAATGTCATTATGGGATATTGTGTGTAGATGGTGGTGAAAAAAATGTATCAATACATTTTTATTTCAGGGTGTAACACAAAGAAATGTGGAATAAGTGAAGGGTAATGAATATTTTCTGAAGGCACTGTGTCAGTATAATGGACCAACATATTTTAGATATATTCTGGGCTTTCTAAACCCAGTTCAAATTGCTAGGCCACAGCCCAACTTTGCACTGAATAGCCACCATAATAATATGCATCTCTATACGCATCGACAAAGAGATTGATCAAGGGTCCCCTTCTTTTGTGTCCGGATAAACGTATTCACAATGCTCTAATCTGGGTGATGTGATGCCTTCAAGGCAGCAATGCAATCACTATGGCCACGGCTGCTACATATTGCTAGCTAGCGACAAGAAATTGGGTGCTAGATTAAGGCCTTTGAAGTTAGCCCACATGTGCTCTCTCTCTCTCTAAAACAGTCAAATGTTGACCCAACTATGCTACATATCCATTATTACCATGTCGTCTGTTCTTATATGGATGTGTGATGGAGGGCTCAAATTAGAGCAATTTCAATTTCAGAGGTGGAGGGTCCGAAAATAGTTTTTTGGGGGTTTTCCTGAGCAGCAGGGATCCCCCACCCTGTCCTCACCCTGGAGGCTGTGACCCTAATCCTTCAGGGGTCATGAGAGAGTTGGAGAAGAGTTTATGGAAGGGAGGAGGAGGGGACGGAGGGATAGAGGGGACACTTGGATCCGGCCACCAGGTCTGTCACATTCACCCCCCCCCCCCCACTCGGTAAACAATGTCTCCTGGGCCGCTGGCCCTGAACTTTACAAGCTATTGTGACGTGGACCAGTGATCTTCTTAGCCAGCCACCCACACCCCAAAAAGAGAGGGAGAGAGTGAAAGGGGGTCCTGAGCGCCGGGATAAGGCAAACATACGCAAATACCCTCATTGATTGTGTAATGCTTTCCTCTAGCATTGCCTTCCCTGTCTCTCTCTATATCTGTTTGAGTGGCAGCCAGCTACGGCTAGACTATGACTGAAGAACCAGTATATTAAAACTGGGCCCTGGACCAACCTTCCACACAAAGTACTATAGGCTTTAATAAGGCAATAAACATTCTATTGAATGGACTTGGATGGAGGGGTTGGCTGAGAAACTCCCGCTTTACAGGGCTGTAACAGTGCAATGAAGTTTTGAGGCAAGGAGAGAACATTTGGTCTCACATTCGTAATCAGGTAGCATATTTGATCCAAAAAATCCACTGACTATTGACCTGAGTGTTATAACCAGTAGTGCATCAAATGTAGGCTGCACTTGTGCTGAAAATGTCTAAAAGTAGAAAACACATTTTTAAGCTTGCAGGCATAATGACTTAAATCCTGCAGGCATAATGACTTAAATCCTGCAGGCATAATGACTTAAAGCCTGCAGGCATAATGACTTAAAGCCTGCAGGCATAATGACTTAAAGCCTGCAGGCATAATGACTTAAAGCTTGCAGGCATAATGACTTAAATCCTGCAGGCATAATGACTTAAATCCTGCAGGCATAATGACTTAAAGCTTGCAGGCATAATGACTTAAATCCTGCAGGCATAATGACTTAAATCCTGCAGGCATAATGACTTAAAGCTTGCAGGCATAATGACTTAAAGCTTGCAGGCATAATGACTTAAATCCTGCAGGCATAATGACTTAAAGCCTGCAGGCATAATGACTTAAAGCTTGCAGGCATAATGACTTAAATCCTGCAGGCATAATGACTTAAAGCTTGCAGGCATAATGACTTAAATCCTGCAGGCATAATGACTTAAAGCTTGCAGGCATAATGACTTAAATCCTGCAGGCATAATGACTTAAAGCCTGCAGGCAGGCATAATGACTTAAATCCTGCAGGCATAATGACTTAAAGCTTGCAGGCATAATGACTTAAATCCTGCAGGCATAATGACTTAAAGCTTGCAGGCATAATGACTTAAATCCTGCAGGCATAATGACTTAAATCCTGCAGGCATAATGACTTAAATCCTGCAGGCATAATGACTTAAATCCTGCAGGCATAATGACTTAAAGCTTGCAGGCATAATGACTTAAATCCTGCAGGCATAATGACTTAAAGCTTGCAGGCATAATGACTTAAATCCTGCAGGCATAATGACTTAAAGCTTGCAGGCATAATGACTTAAATCCTGCAGGCATAATGACTTAAAGCTTGCAGGCATAATGACTTAAATCCTGCAGGCATAATTACTTAAAGCCTGCAGGCATAATGACTTAAAGCCTGCAGGCATAATAGTTTAAAGCTTGCAGGCATAATGACTTAAAGCCTGCAGGCATAATGACTGAAAGCCTGCAGGCATAATGACTGAAAGCCTGCAGGCATAATGACTGAAAGCCTGCAGGCATAATGCTTTATAACTTGATATAATTTGTTGTGAGCTTTTATCATGTCTGGTAATAAGTCTTGCAATACCTTATGGGGGGAAAAGTATAACAAAATATACTGTATATATATGTTCGAAGACTGAATTGTAACTACTTTCTTTGGCCACTTTGTTCATCCTCCACAACTGATTATCATTTCAATTTCTGTGGCCAAAAAGGATGAAAAAAGTGAGAAAAGCTATTGAAACTATCCCTTTCCTTCCTATCCAAAAAGTAAACCCGGGCTTTTGTGTGGGATTACAAATGTATTCTATGCACCTTGAAAAAATCCTCCCCTCCCCTCCCCTCCCCTCCCCTCTCCCCATTAGATCCATTACAGCAGTGGGGGAGCCGGCATAAACAATGCCTGAATGCAGAGCTAGGGAGCTAGGAGGAGAAATCCTGAAGGAACGGGGTGTGGAAATGGGAATCGCTGGGAGGTGTGAGGCTCAGTACCCAGCGGCAAGCCCCTTTGTATCGCTAATGGGAGTTAAACTCTCTCCCTCGCTCCGTATCCCCATCTCCTTTTAGTGGTTATGCAAACATGCTATTGTCGCGGGCTACCGGCTTGTGAGGCGGGGGCACCCAAATTGCCCAAGTGTTTTGTTTGAGGATCGTCATTATCTGGCATATGCCAAGTTCAAAGTGGAGTAAACACGACACCACTGTTTCCGATGTTGAGGAGGAAGCTAAGCATGTGCCACCCATGTTTGGACTCCTCCCTCACAGATGTAAATGAGGCAATTAACTAACACTGCATGCAAATTACTGAACTGATTTTGATTGTAATGGACACATATTATCCATTCATTGGGAGAAGAAAACAATGAATCAGCTAATTTAGAGCTTGGTTTCTTAGCTGTGGGTTTGTTTTCATGCCTGGAGACATTAACACGTTTAATTGACAGCCTTACATTTCAGGCTATTTGCGTGTTTGGATCAACTACATAATCCAGGCCCAATTTGAAACATCTCCACCTCAACTCAAAGAGCCATGAAATCAGAACTGTCTCTTTTTTAGAACTATTGATCCTCTCAGTTCTTATTTATATCACCAGAGAAGGTCCCCAGAGGACAAAGAGTAGAAATGACCATCTGCATTTGGAGATTGGATTGTTTCTGATGGGGATGGACAAACACACCGGTCTTAAAAGGGCCTGGACAAATTTCGGCCTACTTTGGACCCCTCGTTGGATCAATAAACAATAATCTCCAATGCGATGGGGTTGGAGACCTCACTGCTTGCCCTCCCGTTTTTAATCACTTGGGTGTGGGCCAGCAGAAGGGGACACAGCTTATTCCTAGTATCAAGGAAATCTCATTAAACAGAGAAAGGCATTGTGGGCCATGGTGGGTCCTCCTAGGACATAACATAATAATCTACACAGAGGGTGCTATCTTGTAAGGTCCTACCACACTGGGCCTGAAGGCTTTCAATAAATCAATCTACTGGTATATCTGCAGTACCTGGGTGGTATTCAGTTGTGCACACTGTAGCAAAACGCTTTGCAACGGAAAACAAAAACAAGCGTTTCTTACTAGACAGATAGTCCCTGAAAGTTCGGCCCAGAGTTAGCAAACTATTGTCTGCTCATTGATTGGGTCATTAATGCTTCTCTTCACCTTTTCCATGTCTGAATGTCTGTTTGAATTTAACACTGGCTAAAGTTTCTAGAACCTCTATGGTCATTTTGAGTACAAAGTCTTCCATTTTGAATTTGATACCACAGTCACGACCACTGGATATGGCTTCAGAAAATGGCACCAAGCCAGGTACCATGTTGGTACCGTGGTAAATGTCATTGACAAGTCTGTGCTTTATTTACCTAAACGATGGGTTGGGACTTAATGAAAACCTACAATGATGCAGCCTTTTAATTCAAAACACCAGCTCCTCTGTAAAGGTTACCTCACACTCGGGGTGTTTTAATTAAAATAACGGATGTGTGTACTATACACTGCCGCTCGGGTTAAACATTGAGCATTGGCCTCCCAAGTGGCGCAGGGGTCTAAGGCACTGCATCACACTGCTATCCAGGTTCGGGCTCGATCTGTAGATCCGGGTTTGACCCGGGAGACCCATGAGGTGGCGCACAATTGGCCCAGCGTCGTCCGGGTTAGGGGAGGATTTGGCCGGCTAGGATGTCCTTGTCCCATTGCGGTCTAGCGACTCCTTGTGGCGGCCGGGCGCATGCACGCTGACTTCGGACGCCAGCTGTACAGTGTTTCCTAAGACACATTGGTGCGGCTGGCTTCCAAGTTAAGCGAGCATTGTGTCAAGAAGCAGTGCGGCGTGGCGGGGTTGTGTTTTGGAGGACGTACGGCTCTCGACCTTCGCCTCTCCCGAGTCCGTACGGGAGTTGCAGCGATGGGACAAGACTGTAACTACCAATTAGATATCATGAAATTGGGGAGATAAAAAGTACCAAAAAATATACAATGACATTGAGCATTAATACCAGAGAGAATTAACTAACCAGGTGCTCGATCAGGCCGCTAATTGTCTGGCCGACTATTGATAAAAACCCAGGCAAAGAGCGATGTCTAATGTCCCAGGTGCCCTTGATGATAGACACACACAGAAGCTGAACTGGAACATTGGAATGTGTCAGACAGTGTTCTGTGTTTGTCACCAACTTCAACTGACTGTTTGTCTCGTAGTTCTGTATAGAGTACCTGTTTTGGTCTCATTAATTGCACACCAAAAGCAAATGGTACAACATATAACTCTCGTCAGATAATGGCTTGGATGGCAAAGCTTTAAGAATAACAATAGCATTGAACGGCATGGGAAGTGCATGTCCCAAGGATGCTTACTGCTTGTGTAATTAGAAAGAGCAGTACACATTTGAGCAGATCATGACAGGGTCTCCATAGGACTTCTCTGTCCCCATCATCCCATCAGTGAATGTCAGTGATAGGGAAGGCTATAGTAGGCTCATGTAGCGGCCAATGAATGGGAGCCGCTCTGCTACACAGGAAGAGTAGAGTGAACGTCTGAGGAGGTTTGCGGACCTAGTAGCCTAGGTGAACTCACACTATTAAACACTCACACTATTTAAGCACCTAGAGATGTAGGATATTGATTTGATCACCCTGTTGCAGGAAAACTTTCCTGCAATTCAGGACATTTAAAACTTGTAGTTTATTCGAAGGTTTAAAAAGGTTTCTGAAGTTTGTGATTTCCATTTAGAAATTTCAGACTTGATTTTCCTTAATGAAAAATGTATCAACCCCTACAACAATGTCCATTGATTATAATCTACATTTCCTGTTGCTGCAGGATTATTTTCCTGCCGTAGCAAAATGGCTCAAATTAAGATCCTACATATTTATGGATTGCGATATGCTAATATCATCCACTTCCATTCCGAATTGATCTTAAAAATAACGGTAGGTTGTATATTGAGCGGAACATCCCTTTAAGAGATTAGTGACACTGGTTCTACATCTGCTTTACACAACACAGTGGTAGAAAACCCACACACCATGTCATCAGCACGCTATCAGTGTCTCTGTGTCAGGTTTCCCACGAGTCGCCCTGCATGCATGGGTTATGGGGTGGGATTAGCTCTGTCAGATCTGTGCTGCGATAGGCCTGTCACATTGGCCCCCATAATTGTATCTTCAGCAGGGGAGATCTGCCATGTATTACCATAAACCCAAAGAGGATAGAGATGTTTCCCTCCTTTAATGCTGGATGGAGGGATGGAGCAGTGGCCCAGCACAGGGTTATTGTCCCTGTGTGGATTATACCAATTGGGGGTCTTGTTGGACTTGGAGGGGTCCTATGGTCCTATCCCTATATCTAGGTACCTCTGGATGGTGTGTGTGTGTGTGGGGGGGGATATGTGATGTGGACATGGTCCCAGGCAGCTGTGGGAGGATTACCCTTGACGGACACACACACACACACACCATTTTTAATAAGGTCTCTGGGCCAGACTCACAGAGAGGGAGTGGGGCCAGTGTTATGGAGATGAGGGTGTGTGAGGGTCAGGTCACTACTGGGGCGGGGTGAGGCGCCTGGCCATTGTCTCCCTGGCTTTTCTTGTTCCCCCATTACCAACCACTCCATTGACCAGAAGGGGACCCCAAAGGTTAAGTCCCCCACCCTACCCCACCACCCTAGGTCACAACAGCCCCTTCTTTCTCCCTAAAAGGTCATAGGTCCCTCCCTAAACCCCTTTCTCAAGTCCAACTCTCCCACACACCTTCTGTTCTGCTCCTTCACTGAGTTGTTGTTTAGACTGGATACTATATGTTGCCAGATTTGATTACAATACAAAGGACCCCAACACACTGGGCCTAGGGCCTATTTTAAGTTAGGCCTTAACTTTCTAAATCATATGAAATGCTATATCTTAGTTTCTTTATATGAAGTCTTCATATGAGTTGTTAGGCCTATTAATGTGTTTGTGTGTTACAAACTTGGGGGGACATTTTTAAGAGGCAGATGATTTTTTTGGTATTGTTCTAAAAGGAGCCGAAATGAACTTGACTTTGATTTGATCATCACATTTTAGGGTTGAGGAGAGTTGTTCCTATCTGTAATTCCGATGTGGTGTACGTGTTAGGCAAATGATATATGGGCCTAATCAAACTACCCTTGGTCTCTTCAACTCATTTGATATCACCAGATTTGGTCTCGATATTTATCGATTGACTTGAAAAAAGGTAGCAAAAAATAGCCTCTTCTTTTGAAGTTGGAGTTGGAAGATGAACTCTACGTCAGCAATGGATGGAAGGGGAAGCAATCAAATTATTTTGTAGGCCTATAACTGAGAGGGAAAGGTTGTATCGAAAACGTTTGCATATTATCACATAGGCCTACCTTAGCTCCAAAATAAGGAGCACACACGTGTGTATTCAATGTTCTCTGAAAAGGAACATATTACATTTTATCCTGAAAAGAGCAACATTGTTGTAACAGGATTAATCATACATGAATAGATCATGTTTTATATCTACGTGTAATAGCATCTTATTTTAAATCAAGAGAGAAAATACTTTGTCTAAGGAAATGTAGAGCCGAAATAAAGAAAATGCATATGCTTACACACGGCTATTTAAACAGCATAACCAGATGTTGTTCAATGAGACAAGCTAAACAATGAACAAAACATTATTTCGATTCGACATTATGCCGTTTCCATGAATTATAGGCCAACTGTTACGTCCTAATTTATTAAACACATAGACAGAAGAATGAACCGCTGAACCATTGTAGGCCATCAATAGGTCCCCAGTCCCCCACTCCATCAAAGTTGTAGTGCAAAAACAACAAATCCATATAACCGCATACATATTATAATAAAATGCATACTTACTCAAACAGATATAAGCCGCCAAACATGTGAGCAGCATCCCTGGCTGATTCATTTTTTAATTTAAAAAAAGAAGTATTTTGGTCTTGCTAAAATGTCTTCTGACCCCCCCCCAACATAAAATATATATATTCCAATTGCTGAGATGTGTCTTCTTTCAAAGCATTTGCTGAGATATCCTCTTTGGAGAGGTTGCAATAAATTGGATTCACTTTAATTAAAACATTTATACTGTTCTTTAAAATCCCTTGGCCAGCATATTGGCAGGAGCTGGCTACTGGTCACGTCCAAAGCTACTTTCAGAATAGTATTTTGTCTATTCAGGAACCACGGAAGGGACAGCGGACATTAGGTATGTAGCGTTATTGTTGTCCCCGCTGACACCTACGGTCAGTGAATGGACATTGATACAACAGCTTTCGCCGGCGCTGGCAGGTTGGTCCCCACTGAACCAATCACAGACCGCGGGGCGTTCGAGGGGAGGGGCGTTTTGCATGATTGATATTCATTTGAATGGAGGCCTGGCCACTTCTCCGCTCCGCTCCGCTCCGCTCCGCTGCTCTGTCTTGATGTCACATAACAGAATCACCACCGACAGCTGTGGCCAACCTGGAGAGCAGTGAGGTGTCATGCGCTCTGTTTTCCTCATGATATATTGGTGGCACAGGTCTTTTGACAATATTTTCAGCCTGCAGATATACATTTAATGATGTGGTTATAATGCATAATACGACTTAGAATATGACTATATTGTAATATTTAATAAGGTGAAGCTCATAGGTTTATTTTAATTTGTGAAAAACAATATCAGCAGGATGCATATTTATTGAGCCCTTTCACATAATCCCTTTAATGTTGTGCATTGCCATCATAAACCATAAGCCATATGACCTCAACCAAGTCCTTCTCTCAGCAGATCCTGTGACATAATAGTCATACAGACCCTTATCCTGACATATGTCCTATGGCAAGAAATCTCATGACTGTGTGTTATGTAATGAAAGGCAAGATGAACACAGTGCAGTCTAATATACTGAACAAAAATATAAACGCAACATGTAAAGTGTTGGTCCCATGTTTCATGAGCTGAAATAAAACATCCCAGAAATGTTCCATATGTATGAAAGCTTATTTCTCTCAAATTTTGTGCACCAATTTTTTTTACATCCCTGTTAGTGAACACTTCTCCTTTGCCAAGATAATCCATCCACCTGACAGGTGTGGCATAACAAGAAGCTGATCATTACACAATTGCACCTTGTGCTGGGGACAATAAAAAACCATTCTAAATTGTGCAGTTTTGTCACAAAGCATAATATCACAGATGACTCACATTTTGAGGGAGCGTGCAATTGGTATGCTGACTGTTGCCATAGAATTTAATGTTAATTCAATTTCTCTACTATAAGCCTCCTGCAACATACATTTTGAGAATTTGGCAGTATGTCCAACCGGCCTCACAACAGCAGACCACATGTAACCACGCCAGCCCAGGACCTCCACATCCGGCTTCTTCACCTGGTTACCCAGGTTACCCACCTGAGCCACGGCCTGTTCACACCGCTATCATCCAGAAGGTGAGGTCAGTGCAGGTGTATCAAAGCTGGGACAGAGAGACTGAAACTTCTATCTCAAGGCCATCAGACTGTTAAATAGACATTTCTAGCTGGGTACCCTGCCCGGGAACTTAGTCACTGTCACTAGCCGGCTACCAGCAGGTTACTCAACCCTGCACCTTAGATGCTGCTGCCCTATGTACATAGACATGGAATCACTGGTCACTTTAATAATGTTTACATAGTGTTTTACTCATTTCATACGTATATACTGTATTCTAGTCAATGCCACTCCAACATTGCTCGTCCTAATATTTATATATTTCTTAATTCCATTCTTTTAATGTCAGAGTCGTGTGTATAGGTGGCAGGGAAGTCAGGCGCAGGAGAGTCAAACGGAGTGTAAAATGGAGTCTTTTAATGAATGTCCACGTAACATGCTCCATAATACTAATAAGAATAGAATATAAACAAACATGGGTACGAGGACCTGTCGCGCACCTATACAATAAACACAACACTGACAATAAACAATCTCTGACAAAGACATGAGGGGAAACAGAGGGTTAAATACACAACAGGTAATGAAGGGGATTGAAAACAGGTGTGTGGGAAGACAAGACAAAAAATGAAAAATGGATCAATGATGGCTAGAAGACCGGTGACGTCGACCACCGAGCACCGCCCGAACAAGGAGAGGCAACGACTTCGGCAGAAGTCGTGACATTTAATTTTAGATTTGTGTGTATTGTTGTGAAATGTTAGATATTACTGCACTGTTGGAGCTAGGAACACAAGCTTTCCGCCACCCCCACAATAACATATGCTAAATATATGTATGCAACCAATAAAATGGGATTTGATTTGATTTAAAGATCACAGTGCTCTAATCCGTGCTCGCTTTCAGGCGGCAGGCCCCACGCGCATTTCACACTATCACTTTCACAAGCTGTTGACTCCATTCTACACAGGCAAAAAGAAAGAGAAAGGGGGAAGGAAAAGGGGAGTGTAGGTGAGCAAGAAGAGAAAGAAGGAGCATTGAGGGAAGGAAGAGAGAAGAAGGGAGCCCAGGCCACCATAAAAGCCCAGGAGGGGAGAGAGGCACACAACTGTAAAAGGGGAAGCAAAGAGATGACAGGATAAAGGAGCTTGAATGAGAAAAGAGAGAGACGACAGGGTAAAGGAGTTGAATGAGAGAAGAGAGACGACAGGGTAAAGGAGCTTGAATGAGAGAAGAGAGAGACGACAGGGTAAAGGAGTTGAATGAGAGAAGAGAGAGACGACAGGGTAAAGGAGCTTGAATGAGAAAAGAGAGAGATGACAGGGTAAAGGAGTTGAAAGAGAGAAGAGAGATACGACAGGGTAAAGGAGTTGAATGAGAGAAGAGAGAGACGACAGGGTAAAGGAGCTTGAATGAGAGAAGAGAGAGACGACAGGGTAAAGGAGTTGAATGAGAGAAGAGAGACGACAGGGTAAAGGAGCTTGAATGAGAGAAGAGAGAGACGACAGGGTAAAGGAGCTTGAATGAGAGAAGAGAGAGACGACAGGGTAAAGGAGCTTGAATGAGAGAAGTGAGAGACGACAGGGTAAAGGAGCTTGAATGAGAGAAGAGAGAGACGACAGGGTAAAGGAGCTTGAATGAGAGAAGAGAGAGATGACAGGGTAAAGGAGTTGAATGAGAGAAGAGAGAGACGACAGGGTAAAGGAGCTTGAATGAGAGAAGTGAGAGACGACAGGGTAAAGGAGTTGAATGAGAGAAGAGAGAGACGACAGGGTAAAGGAGTTGAATGAGAGAAGAGAGAATAGTGAGAGAGGAGGGGAGAGAGGCAAGAGATTGAAAAAGAGGGGAAAGAGAAAGCAGTGATGGACAGAGGGAGTGTAGGAGAGAGAGAAGAGAGAAGGAGCCTTGAGGGACAGAAGAGTGAAGGGTGAGAAGGAAGAGGAAATGGGAGAGGGAGGAACAGAGCAGAGTAGAGGGCGAGAAGAGGCTGCTCAGAGAGGAGTGAAAAAATGAAAAGTTTTCAACAAAGTTTTAAAGAGGTTGAAAAATGTCACTGCATTTGTTTATTCATAAAACACACTTAATACAATATGACTCATACAATGATGAAAAGCATCTCATATAAATACAAGCTAACACATCAGGTGAATTGTCAAGAGAGCTACAGTGCAAAGATTTGCAACCAATACATTCAAATTCAATGTCTTATATAAGCTAGCCTATGTATCTTGTACATGTGTATCCTACAGGTGGATTCGAGTGAGGGGCTACGACAATGGGCATGGCACCTTTCATTCACAGTAACTTTAAGCACAGACCATCACTGAGATAACTTTAGGGGAAGACAGGTTCAAGTTCAAGTCCACGATGTGGCACAAAAATATTAAACTCTACAATTGAATTCCATTGTAATAGCACGAGACACAGCTTTATGTAACTGATCTAACTGTAAACTCACTCCACAGCTAGCTTTAAATGCCAATGGAGCTATCCAATTGGATCTCTTTGTACAGCTCAATCGGTTCACATGTTGTCAAGTGGGCGTTCACATGTATTGACTGGTTCAAGCCCAGTCAGACGCAAGTTAAGGGAGGCAGCACTATATGCCGAGCTACTACGCTGCGGCCGGTTATATTTACACATTTGAAACCTACTGCTAAGTTATAGCCATCTAATATCCAAGTGTTGTCCCTTCATTAAGTCATTTAGATCACATGTATAATGGGGTGTAATCTTAGCACCCCCACGTTTCTGTATGGCACCTCTGGACACATTGAGAATACAGTGACAGACAAGAGTGACATGGACAACTCTAACCCTTTGCAGATCAATAGTCGCTCATCAACCGAGGGGGTGCAATGAAGACAGGCACGTCCAGAGACGGCAACAAAACAATAAAGGGACGGTGACATTTCACTCGTGACATTTTAATGGAGAACGATTCAAAAATATGGCTATTGACATGTGGCTAAGACCTCCTGGTGTTACCCTCAGTCATTGTTAGAGCTGGTCTTTTTTGCATGACTGACGAGTTGCCTTGTACCTCCTCCAACTCCCACTTCTCTCGTGACACAGCCTAAGTAGTGTAAAGTACAGTGCAGTTATTTCTGGTTGTAAATTTCTTTTTTGGTTGTAGAGACATCAGATTGACTTACTTACTTACTTACTTAAACCTCTTGGCCCCCTTGGGAGCATAGGGCATCCACCATGGCTTTCCACATTACTCTCTTCTGTACAAGGGCTTTTTCCTCTTGCCAGGAGATCCCCGCTTTACTTTTCTTTTTCCTTTGTGGGGTTTCCTTGTGAGTTTCATTGTGTTTTTCCTGAGTGTTTGTCCAATCCATCTCCATTTCCTTCTCCTGATCAGACTGCTTATGGCCTCTTGTTTTTCGTTTTCTTCCAGGTCATGGTTGGTTCATTTATCTTGCCACCATATCCTCAGTATGTAACGTAGGTAGTAGTTGATTTAGACTTATATTTTATTGATTAGGGGTTGTGTGGTTATCCAGGTTTCGCAGCTACAGAGGTGGAACGATTTTACATTTGTTTTGAAGATGATGATCTTGCTGTTTGTGTTTCAGAGACGTCAGATTACCAGTTTACAACCATCTAGAATACATGTCATATTTTGGTAATTATCTTTTCCAGGACCGGCCCTACCAATAAGTGACATAAACGGCTGCTTAGGGCCCCGAGGCCGGTAGGGGGGCCCCCAACTTGATTTAAAAAAAGATAAACTCAGTTGGGGTCTCAACTAACTGTTGAGAGATAGAATAGTAGAATACACAAGCCCATGTCAGCATTTTTTAAATATTGCTAGGTAAGCTGTCTAGCCAGCTTGTAGTAATCATGGCCAAATTAATGATCGGGCATGCAGGGCACTTGCCCAGTCCTCTAGGGGGCCCACATTGATTTAGTTAGTCACTCAGATATCATATGAAAATGGCATTTGTTTTGGCAAAATCTGTAGATTTGCAGGAAATTTGCAGAAAACTGTGAAATGTTCTCTCAACCCCATGGAAAAATGAGCAGAATCACATGTAATTGGTTTTTAAATTATTACATTATCTCACCATCTAATGGAAAAATGTGTAGAATTGCAAAAAACATTCTTTAAAAACATGTTGTACTCTTGGCAAAATGTGTAGAACTGCAGGAAATGTACTCTAAAATATATATTTCTTATTTTTGCCACCAAGTGTTCACCCCTCAAATGGGTTGACAGCGAGGTGGGTGTGCCCTCCAACCAAATCTCGCTTAGGGCCCCAAAAAGGCTAGGGTTGGTCCTGATCTGGTCAGATAACAAGAATAAAACCAGTTAAAAGTTTATACCGTTTTACAATCAGTATGCGACCTGACGTCCTCTTGGTAGGACAATGGATCTTTCCTTTAAAAATAAATAGTTTTGTATATGTTACACTACCAAGGTGTACGATCAAAACACATGGAGCCAGATTTACTAAGCATTTGCACCAAGTACAGAGGTCTGTTTAAACAGCAAGGGATTAAACACGTTAAAACATGAAATTGTGATGATTTAAAATGTAACTTACTGCTTCATAATTTCTTCTGTCTTCATTCTACCTTAACATGTTGACCTTTTGATTATGCAAACATTTGCACAAAATGTTGTGCAAACATTGATTAAGCAATTTCATCCACCATGATCCGACCAAGATAACTCTAATCACTAATAAACCCCATTAACCTCTCATACATCTGTCCTCCAGTAAGCATATCTGTCAATGGTGAAACAGTTCATTCACTCCTGAAAGAAATGAGAAGAAGAGGAAGCACTCCCTCTACTGGGTAAGCAACACTTCAAGCAGCAGTAATAGGCCCTCATCCTTTCATCTCACCAACAAACCAAATTGTCACTTGTATCAGGGAATGCTACAAAGTGGAAATGTTACTTGAGGGATTACTTGATAAATAAGGATAACTAACATAGCCATACTATACCACTTTTTTTTGTATAATGAGGTGAGATTCTCAGAGCTAATTATTAAAAACACAAGTTCATTAAAACCAGGAGCAAGGGAATAGTAGACATAGTTACAATGCAACAGTAGTCTATTTAATTTCCATTTTCCAGATCCCCATGGAAGGGACAAAAATGTTATAGAGTTCAGATTAGTAGGTCAGTCAATGAAAATCTCAGTACAATCAATGATGCACCTACATCTTTTGAATCTTCTTTAGAAATATTTTGGCACATTTTGGAAACATTCTTGCTTGGCCACTTTATAAGAGGTTTTACAGGCAGGTTCTTAATATATATATAGCTATTTGCACTCCATTACAAAAACTCTGAAGGTGATCTCCTTGTTGCTGCTACTTAATCTGAGTTTCATTAGAGCGACCAATAAGAGGTTCTCAAAGCTCAGACATCCACACCCTACTTCCACACTGCTCTTTAGATGGTTGAGAATCTATTAAAAGACTGCAGTAGTCATACCAGTGAAAACAGAAACTACAATCCTTTTGTTAAATAAACCTAAAAGAAAAACATATATTTCTGAGAGTTTCTTTTAGTTTGATGTTCTCGTCTTACATTAAAATGTCGGTCATTTAGCAGGCCAGACGCTCTTATCCAGAGAGACTTACAGTCAGTGTATTCAACTAGCCATGTTTCTGAAGATCAAATCACTGAGAACAATTGTATAGAAAAACATACACAAATTATAATTATAAAACACCCATCTAAAATAGTACTTCTGCTTGAGCCTTGTCAGCTGGGGTAGAGCTACCACCATAATTTGTAAGTCGCTCTGGATAAGAGCGTCTGCTAAATGACTTAAATGTAAATGTAAAATAAGTGCAAAGCCTGAGACAGAGGGGATGAGTGAATGTGGTCTGAACTCTGTGGAGGAGGCTGTACTGTAGATTGGACAGAGTACCTGCCTTGTGATCAATCAGTGACTTAGCAGGAATGGTGCTGGAATGTACAGTACCAGTCAAAAGTTTGGATACACCTACTCATTCAAGTAGCCTCTTCAACCTCAGGAGGCTGAAGAAATTTGGCTTGTCACCTAAAACCCTCACAAACATTTACAAATGCACAATTGAGAGCATCCTGTCAGGCTGTATCACCGCCTGGTACGGCAACTGCAGCGCCCACAACTACAGGGCTCTCAAGAGGGTGGTGCGGTCTGCACAACACATCACTGGGGGCAAACTACCTGCCCTCCATGACAACACCCGATGTCACAGGAAGGCCAAAAAGATCCTCAAGGACAACAACCACCCGAGCCACTGCCTGTTCACCCCGCAACCATCCAGAAGGCGAGGTCAGTACAGGTGCATCAAAGCTGGGACCGAGAGACTGAAAAACAGCTTCTATCTCAAGGCCATCAGACTGTTAAACAGCCATCACACAGAGAGGCTGCTGCCTACATACAGACTTGAAATCATTGGCCACTTTAATAAATGGAACACTAGTCACTTTAATAATGCCACTTTAATTTTACATATCTGGCATTACTCATCTCATATGTTTTCTGTATTCTATACTATCTATTGCATCTTAGCCATGCCACTCTGACATTGCTCATACATATATTTATATTTATATATTCTTATTCCATTCCTTTACTTAGATTTGTGTGTATTAGATATTTGTTGTGGAATTGGTAGATATTAATTGTTAGATATTGCTGCACTGTCGGAACTAGAAGCACAAGCATTTCACTACATTTGCAATAACATCTGCTAACCATGTGTATGTGACAAATACAATTTGATTTGACTTGATTTGAAGAGAAATTATAGATAATCGGTGCTCATCGGCCATTGGGCATAAACATTACACAAGTTGTAATTCGCAAATTCACGAATGAGTGGTTTGTAAGGAATCAGTGGCCAACCGCAGGCGTTGCAAAGCAATCACTATTTTACTTCCCCTGCCAGTTATTCGGTGGAGAGTGTGTGTGGTCCAAATCTGTGTTTAAGGGTCTTTTCCAAGCTTCAAAGGATAAATATTCACATGCAACAGGGCAGAAAAGGTTGAATACATTGGCCATGCTGTCAATCAAGCATGACTTCCGCAGCGTTCAAAGCAACTGGAAACTCGGATCTGGGAAATCTCAGACTTCAAGAAAAAAACGACCTCCAACTGGGAAAATACGTTTTGAACTGTCATCCAAATCGGAGTTCCAAGTCGGGAACTCTGGCCTCTTTCTAGAGCTCTGACCTGAAGATCACTGACGTCATGATTCAACTGTATTTTTTTCTGAGTTCCAAGTTGTCTTGAAAGCACAATAAATCCAGAGAATAACAGACTTTGATGACAAAGTTTCATGACAGAATTTGACCACAAGAAGGATCGGCGTGCCACATTCCTATTCAAGTAAGCACAGCACAACCATGTGAGTCCCAAAATGTATTGTATAATGCTGCATAAATTATGTGATATGCTAGAGAGAGATGTAGACTGTAGCTAAGAAAGTAATACTAAGTATATGTTGTGTAGTAAGCTGTTAGTAACCCATGTGCCTCACCCTAATAATTTGATCCCTTTCCCCCTCATAACTCAGCCTACCGTTCTGAGTTGGTGGTGCACATTTAGCATATAGCCTGTTTTAGAGAAATGTCATCATTATAAACTGCTCAAAAAAACAAAGGGAACACTTAAACAACACAATGTAACTCCAAGTCAATCACACTTCTGTGAAATCAAGCTGTCCACTTAGGAAGCAACACTGATTGACAATAAATTTCACATGCTGTTGTGCAAATGGAATAGACAACAGGTGGAAATTATAGGCAATTAGCAAGACACCCCCAATAAAGGAGTGGTTCTGCAGGTGGTGACCACAGACCACTTCTCAATTCCTATGCTTCCTGGCTGATGTTTTGGTCACTTTTGAATGCTGGCGGTGCTTTCACTCTAGTGGTAGCATGAGACGGAGTCTACAACCACACAAGTGGCTCAGGTAGTGCATCTCATCCAGGATGGCGCATCAATGCGAGCTGTGGCAAGAAGGTTTGCTGTATCTGTCAGCGTAGTGTCCAGAGCATGGAGGTGCTACCAGGAGACAGGCCACTACATCAGGAGATGTGGAGGAGGCCATAGGAGGGCAACAACCCAGCAGCAGGACCGCTACCTCCACCTTTGTGCAAGGAGGAGCAGGAGGAGCACCGCCAGAGCCCTGCAAAATTACCTCCAGCAGGCCACAATTGTGCATGTGTCTGCTCAAACGGTCAGAAACAGACTCCATGAGGGTGGTATGAGGGCATCCACAGATGGGGGTTGTGCTTACAGCCCAACACCGTGCAGGACGTTTGGCATTTGCCAGAGAACACCAAGATTGGCAAATTCGCCACTGGCGCCCTGTGCTCTTCACAGATGAAAGCAGGTTCACACTGAGCACATGTGACAGATGTGACAGAGTCTGGAGATGCTGTGGAGAACGTTCTGCTGCCTGCAACATCCTCCAGCATGACCGGTTTGGCGGTGGGTCAGTCATGGTGTGGGGTGGCATTTCTTTGGGGGGCCGCACAGCCCTCCATGTGCTCGCCAGAGGTAGCCTGACTGCCATCAGGTACCGAGATGAGATCCTCAGACCCCTTGTGAGACCATATGCTGGTGCGGTTGGCCCTGGGTTCCTCCTAATGCAAGACTATGCTAGACCTCATGTGGCTGGAGTGTGTCAGCAGTTCCTGCAAGAGGAAGGCATTGATGCTATGGACTGGCCCGCCCATTCCCCAGACCTGAATCCAATTGAGCACATCTGGGACATCATGTCTCGCTCCATCCACCAACGCCACGTTGCACCACAGACTGTCCAGGAGTTGGCGGATGCTTTAGTCCAGGTCTGGGAGGAGATCCCTCAGGAGACTATCCGCCACCTCATCAGGAGCATGCCCAGGCATTGTAGGGAGGTCATACAGGCTCGTGGAGGCCACACACACTACTGAGCCTCATTTTGACTTGTTTTAAGGACATTACATCAAAGTTGGATCAGCCTGTAGTGTGGTTTTCCACTTTAATTTTGAGTGTGACTCCAAATCCAGACCTCCATGGGTTGATAAATTTGATTTCCATTGATCATTTTTTGTGTGATTTTGTTGTCAGCACATTCAAATATGTAAAGAAAAAAGCATTGAATAAGAATATTTCATTCATTCAGATCTAGGATGTGTTATTTTAGTGTTCCCTTAATTTTTTTGAGCAGTGTATATAATAATTTTAAGAGCTTTCATTGTCTGCTTATATGTCCCCTTTATTTATCCTACGGTTCTGACTTGGTATACAGGGAGAATACTATAAGAACGGCCAATGTTCTAAATTCTGTCACTGTACATTTCAAAAGTGCTAAACAAATAGTTATATTGACTACGTCAGTCTTAGCTCACTCATTAATGTTGTTGTGTCTTTGGCTATGCCGGATTAAGTGATGTGACATGCTATTCTATAAAATAATTTATCCATAATTAATATTACCTGATTGATTTAATCATGTAAATGTAATTAACTAGAGAGTCGGGGCACCACTAAATAATATTTATAGAGCTGTTATCTTCTGAACAAACTCATAAAGACCTAGTAATATTTTACATCAATAGCAGTCAATATTAATCGTCATCTTAATTCAGTCTCATCTGAAAGTTGTAAATTCTTGGTTATCTGCACAAACCCTGGCTAACAAGTGGAATCAGCAATACAAAATTGGGTTTAATTATTTATTTACTAAATACATAACTAATCACACAGAATTACACATACACATAATTAAATCATAACTTGAATACAAATGATGTCATAAAGGAATACGTCCCTAGCGGGCGGAACAGATATGACAGCTGGTTACACAAAAGAAAAGGGCTGGGTTTGAGTGAAAGAGTGGGAAGACTGAGGAACAAAGGGAATAAGCTGTGCTATCGTAAATACAGTATCTTATGCATTCTAAATTACCGCTCATTTGGAAAAGGAAAATGCAATAAATATTTACTCTGAGCTGCGCTTCGGTAGGTTGGTGGTAGATGGAAGGCCGTGTTGCCCAACCAAGTCCTTTGTCCTTTGAAGAATGTCTCTACTGGTAGATTGGATATGTTGTAGTAATGTTGTTGTGTGGTAGATGGGATACTCTGTCTGTTCCTTCCTAACCTGCGTTTGCAGCTGCTGTTGCTAACTCAACGGCTAGGAGGTATCACTTCTGTAGTGAATAAGAGTTCAAAGTTCATACCATTCGCAACCAAAGCTCACGCTGATGTTGGCTTCGTTCTGTAGTTATCTGAACCATTCTGACATCGGACCGTCGTCTTCACATCCTCGGAACAGGAGGTTATATTGTCGTCAAGGCTTTATATAGGAAGGGAGAGGAGGGCGTGTTTGAAAGGTTTTATAGCCCATGTCCCTTCACAGGGGCGGGCCACTGATTGAGCAGAGCCCTACCTTATGAAAACCCAAATCTCACATTTTAGAAGCTAAAATCACATTTCATCCCATCACGAATAATTTCATATTCAAACATTTAAATTGAACAACAATTCCATGTGAATCCGATAACTCTGATGTGTAGACTTTCCACTGTAGAGTTTATATCATCTTATCATTGATGAGAATGTCTCAGATGACAACCGAACTGACATCATATTCATTAAGTACCACTGCATATGTTCAATTGGTCGGATTACCAGAATATAGTTAATTTCCCCCCACCTTCTGATGTTCCCAGAATCTCTATGTTAACCAAAGGTTTTGCAAATGTAACATCAGTAGAGTAGAGAGAGGGAAAAGGGGGGGGGGGGAAGAGGTATTTATGACTGTCATAAACCTACCCCCAGGCCAACATCATGACAATGTCTTAATCGAAATTACAAATTGCCTCTTATCTGCGCATCATTCCATTATGCCATTGTTTGTACATCTAAATTGTCAGTAGAAACCACATTTGTTTAAACAATTCAGCCATATCAACAATGTTTTTTAAAAAGGCAGTAAATGAGGCTGAATTAACTGTTTCGCTGCCAGACAAGGCTCCGCTGATGGCCAGGTGTAGGATAGACATAGGTCTGTAACAGTTTGGGTCTAGAGTGTCTCCCCCTTTGAAGAGGGGGACAACCGCGGTAGCTTTGCAATCTTTGGGGATCTCAGACGATACGAAAGAGAGGTTGAACAGGCTAGTAATAGGGGATGCAACAATTGCGGTGGATAATTTTAGAAAGAGAGGGTCCAGATTGTCTAGCCCAGCTGATTTGTAGGGGTCCAGATTTTGCAACTCTTTCAGATCATCAGCTATCTGGATTTGGGTGAAGGAGAAATGGGGGAGGCAATGAGATATTTTTTGTAGATTCTGTTCAAGATATTTTTCTGTACGTTACTGTTCTGTCTTGCATATCCACATTATGCCAATCATAAATGTATTTTATCATTTTTTTATGCTTACAGTAAGTAGTTCGATGTGTTGTGGGCCCTCTGGAAAGTCCTAAAATGGTGGAGAAGGATGAGAAGTATGTACTGAGCAAGTTGCTCTTTTCTGTAGACATATCTAAGGTATAACTGACACAAACCTCAACTAGTACCATGGAAATACTTTTAGCCAGCTGATTCCACAGTTTCTTCAGGAATGTCCTCTCTTCATTGCAGATTTGACCCATCACACCACTCACTAATCAAGAAACCCACTACTGTCACGTCTCTTGTCAGAATGAGGATCGGACCAAAGCGCAGCGTGGTAAGTGTTCATGATTTTTTATTACTCAAAACACTCAAACATAATAACAAAGAGAAACCACAAACAGTTCTGTAAGGCAAATCAACTATACAGAAAACAACTACCCACAAAACACAGGTGGGGAAAAAGGCTGCCTAAGTATGATTCCCAATCAGAGACAACGATAGACAGCTGCCTCTGATTGAGAACCACACTTGGCCAAAAACAAAGAAATAGAAAACATAGAAATAAAGAAACTAGAATACTAGTCACACTAGTCACACCCTGGCCTAACCAAAATAGAGAATAAAAGCCTCTCTATGACCAGGGCGTGACAACTACGCTCCAGATCGCCTTCTGTGCCCAGAGGTCCTTCATGAGGATCTACCCCATCACATTACTCTTATTAATCATTAATAAAATAAAACAATATGTCTTTCTATGCATATGTAATGTCTGTGGGTGAATTATGAAACAATTAGTGTATGAAGATGTGCCAAAAAATGTGATGTAGATCTGTTTTTGCCATTGCTTGATCTATTTTAAATGTAAGAATATGTTGCAGATTTTCTGCAACAATACGTTCTCAACAAAAACTTTTTTCAGATCAGGTAGCGACTACTCTCTTCATTTGGAAGGGATGTAAATACAGCAAGAAGAGGTGGTCTTCACTGATATATCCATTGAACAATGTAAACTACGCTTTGGTCCTATTATTGCTCACACAATCTCTAACTGGCGCAAAATTTAAAACAATGTAACTGGGAATCAAGATGGCTTGCCCATACTCCAATATTTCACAATAATGCCTTGCGATCTGGAGGGCAGCCATTTGCATCCCTCCAATGGTCCAAATGTGGAACCCGTATTTACATTTAAGTAATTTAGCAGATGCTCTTATCCAGAGCGACTAGGATTAAGTTCTTTGCTCTTGGGCACAACAGAAGATTATTCACCTAGTCTGCTCAGTGAGCCAAAACAATGACCTTTTGATTACTGGGCCAAAGCTCTACGCTAGGCAAGATTTGAAAGACACATACACAACTCCTTTTTTCTAATACTTACAACTTACTGTAGGTCAGCTATGCTGCCCTATGGAGTCCCTTGGGAAACGTAACTACCGAACCATCCAATGATAGGATTTATAAATAAATGATCTGGGCTCCAGAAAAAAAGGACTTCTCAGTAATATACAAACAACTTTTGGAAAGCTCATATTCTGAGCTAGCCATTAAAAAGTATGGTCCACAGATCTAAGTGAATATGAACAACCCTTTATCTGGAACAGAATATGGAAAAATATGACCCTGGCATCGCATAGTCCAAACCATCAACTTTGTTCACAAACAAATCTGTTCCACCGCTCATTGATTCTGTGCTGGTACCCCCTGTATATAGCCTCATTATTGTTATTTTATTGTGTTACTTATATAGATTTCTTTTAAATAAACTTTGGTTTATTGAGTAAATATTTTCTTAAGTCTCATTTTTCTTAAAACTGCATTGTTGGTTAAGGGCTTGAATGGGTGGGGTTGGGGGAATAGGGTGAGAGGTTTGGGGTAGAGGCTAACCTCTTTTTTCCTGTCTGTGTATAGTTACATTTTGGCTCTGTGATGCATTAAATTATATTAATTTCTGTATTGTGCATGTAGCCCCCCCCAACCGGAACAATTTAGAAAAAAAGCTAATAAAGATTGTCACAAAATAATATGTTGCTGATTTTAACTTTCATGTGTGCCTATGGAAACAAATAGAACTGTAATGAACAATGTTTTCAATATCCAACTTTATCATCTGCAATAGTTTTTACAGTAGCTAATAATCTACAGTCAGGTGGTCATTACCAGTAATCATGAGGTCTTAATCAAATGTATTTATAAAGCCCTTTTAACATCAGCCAATGTCACAAAGTGCTATACAAAAATCTATCCGAAAACCCCAAACAGCAAGCAATGCAGATGTAGAAGCACGGTAGCAAGGAAAAACTAGGAAGAAACCAGGCTCTGAGGGGTGGCCAGTCCTCTTCTGGCTGTGCCAGTTGGAGATTATATGGCCAATATGTTCAAACATTCATAGACGACCTGCAGGGTCAAATAATAATCACAGTGGTTGTAGAGAGTGCAACAGGTCAGCACCTCAGGAGTAAATGTCAGTTGGCTTTTCATGGCCGAGCATTCATAGTTAGAGACAGCAGGTGCGGTAGGTGCAGGCAGAACAGTTGAAACTGGAGCAGCAGCACGACCAGGTGGACTGGGGACTACAAGGAGTCATCAGTCCAGGTAGTCCTGAGGCATGGTCCTAGAGAGAAAGAGAGAGGGAATTAGAGGGAGCATACTTAAATTCACACAGAACACCGGATAAGACAGGAGAAAAACTCCAGATATAACAGACTGACCCTAGCCCCCCGACAAAAACAATTTCAGCATAAATACTGGAGGCTGACACTGTGCACCCACCCCCATCCCAAAGCACTCACAGGCGGCCCAGTCCTCACCCAGCAGTCCCTCCCAGCTGCAGTCAGAGCAGGAGATGTTCACCCCTCCACGTCCAGACTGCAAATGAATCGAGGATGCGGGAAGCCGCCGCTGGCTGATCCCACCCTGGCTTACATTCAGGGTGGGATGTAAATGTAAAATGTTCTTTGTTTAAAATAAAATCACTGCACAAACATAAATCACTTCATTTGACTCACACAGCCGCAGTCACTTACTCACCTTGTCCACTGTGTGCGTGCCTCTCTGTGACATAAGCTTAACACCTAGCTCAAATCACATTTTATTTGTCACATACACATGGTTAGCAGATGTTAATGCGAGTGTAGCGAAATGCTTGTGCTTCTAGTTCCGACAATGCACTAATAACCAACGAGTAATCTAACCTAACAATTCCACAACTACTACCTTATACACACAAGTGTAAAGGGATAAAGAATATGTACATAAAGATATATGAATGAGTGATGGTACAGAACGGCATAGGCAAGATGCAGTAGATTTACATTTACATTACATTTAAGTCATTTAGCAGACGCTCTTATCCAGAGCGACTTACAAATTGGTGCTTTCACCTTATGACATCCAGTGGAACAGCCACTTTACAATAGTGCATCTAGGTCTTTTAAGGGGGGTGAGAAGGATTACTTTATCCTATCCTAGGTATTCCTTAAAGAGGTGGGGTTTCAGGTGTCTCCGGAAGGTGGTGATTGACTCCGCTGTCCTGGCGTCTTGAGGGAGTTTGTTCCACCATTGGGGGGCCAGAGCAGCGAACAGTTTTGACTGGGCTGAGCGGGAACTGTACTTCCTCAGTGGTAGGGAGGCGAGCAGGCCAGAGGTGGATGAACGCAGTGCCCTTGTTTGGGTGTAGGGCCTGATCAGAGCCTGGAGGTACTGAGGTGCCGTTCCCCTCACAGCTCCGTAGGCAAGCACCATGGTCTTGTAGCGGATGCGAGCTTCAACTGGAAGCCAGTGGAGAGAGCGGAGGAGCGGGGTGACGTGAGAGAACTTGGGAAGGTTGAACACCAGACGGGCTGCGGCGTTCTGGATGAGTTGTAGGGTTTAATGGCACAGGCAGGGAGCCCAGCCAACAGCGAGTTGCAGTAATCCAGACGGGAGATGACAAGTGCCTGGATTAGGACCTGCGCCGCTTCCTGTGTGAGGCAGGGTCGTACTCTGCGGATGTTGTAGAGCATGAACCTACAGGAACGGGCCACCGCCTTGATGTTAGTTGAGAACGACAGGGTGTTGTCCAGGAGCACGCCAAGGTTCTTAGCGCTCTGGGAGGAGGACACGATGGAGTTGTCAACCGTGATGGCGAGATCATGGAACGGGCAGTCCTTCCCCGGGAGGAAGAGCAGCTCCGTCTTGCCGAGGTTCAGCTTGAGGTGGTGATCCGTCATCCACACTGATATGTCTGCCAGACATGCAGAGATGCGATTCGCCACCTGGTCATCAGAGGGGGGAAAGGAGAAGATTAATTGTGTGTCGTCTGCATAGCAATGATAGGAGAGACCATGTGAGGTTATGACAGAGCCAAGTGACTTGGTGTATAGCGAGAATAGGAGAGGGCCTAGAACAGAGCCCTGGGGACACCAGTGGTGAGAGCGCGTGGTGAGGAGACAGATTCTCGCCACGCCACCTGGTAGGAGCGACCTGTCAGGTAGGACGCAATCCAAGCATGGGCCGCGCCGGAGATGCCCAACTCGGAGAGGGTGGAGAGGAGGATCTGATGGTTCACAGTATCGAAGGCAGCCGATAGGTCTAGAAGGATGAGAGCAGAGGAGAGAGAGTTAGTTTTAGCAGTGCGGAGTGCCTCCGTGATACAGAGAAGAGCAGTCTCAGTTGAATGACTAGTCTTGAAACCTGACTGATTTGGATCAAGAAGGTCATTCTGAGAGAGATAGCGGGAGAGCTGGCCAAGGACGGCACGTTCAAGAGTTTTGGAGAGAAAAGAAAGAAGGGATACTGGTCTGTAGTTGTTGACATCGGAGGGATCGAGTGTAGGTTTTTTCAGAAGGGGTGCAACTCTCGCTCTCTTGAAGACGGGAGGGACGTAGCCAGCGGTCAGGGATGAGTTGATGAGCGAGGTGAGGTAAGGGAGAAGGTCACCGGAGATGGTCTGGAGAAGAGAGGGGGGGATAGGGTCAAGCGGGCAGGTTGTTGGGCGGCCGGCCGTCACAAGACGCGAGATGTCATCTGGAGAGAGAGGGGAGAAAGAGGTCAGAGCACAGGGTAGGGCAGTGTGAGCAGAACCAGCGGTGTCGTTTGACTTAGCAAACGAGGATCGGATGTCGTCGACCTTCTTTTCAAAATGGTTGACGAAGTCATCTGCAGAGAGGGAGGAGGGGGGGAGGATTCAAGAGGGAGGAGAAGGTGGCAAAGAGCTTCCTAGGGTTAGAGGCAGATGCTTGGAATTTAGAGTGGTAGAAAGTGGCTTTAGCAGCAGAGACAGAGGAGGAAAATGTAGAGAGGAGGGAGTGAAAGGATGCCAGGTCCGCAGGGAGGCGAGTTTTCCTCCATTTCCGCTCGGCTGCCCGGAGCCCTGTTCTGTGAGCTCGCAATGAGTCGTCGAGCCACGGAGCGGGAGGGGAGGACCGAGCCGGCCTGGAGGATAGGGGACATAGAGAGTCAAAGGATGCAGAAAGGGAGGAGAGGAGGGTTGAGGAGGCAGAATCAGGAGATAGGTTGGAGAAGGTTTGAGCAGAGGGAAGAGATGATAGGATGGAAGAGGAGAGAGTAGCGGGGAGAGAGAGCGAAGGTTGGGACGGCGCGATACCATCCGAGTAGGGGCAGTGTGGAAGTGTTGGATGAGAGCAAGAGGGAAAAGGATACAAGGTAGTGGTCGGAGACTTGGAGGGGAGTTGCAATGAGGTTAGTGGAAGAACAGCATCTAGTAAAGATGAGGTCGAGCGTATTGCCTGCCTTGTGAGTAGGGGGAAGGTGAGAGGGTGAGGTCAAAAGAGGAGAGGAGGGAAAGAAGGAGGCAGAGAGGAATGAGTCAAAGGTAGACGTGGGGAGGTTAAAGTCGCCCAGAACTGTGAGAGGTGAGCCGTCCTCAGGAAAGGAGCTTATCAAGGCATCAAGCTCATTGATGAACTCTCCGAGGGAACCTGGAGGGCGATAAATGATAAGGATGTTAAGCTTGAAAGGGCTGGTAACTGTGACAGCATGGAATTCAAAGGAGGCGATAGACAGATGGGTAAGGGGAGAAAGAGAGAATGACCACTTGGGAGAGATGAGGATCCCGGTGCCACCACCCCGCTGACCAGAAGCTCTCGGGTGTGCGAGAGCACGTGGGCGGACGAAGAGAGAGCAGTAGGAGTAGCGGTGTTGTCTGTGGTGATCCATGTTTCCGTCAGTGCCAAGAAGTCGAGGGACTGGAGGGAGGCATAGGCTGAGATGAACTCTGCCTTGTTGGCCGCAGATCGGCAGTTCCAGAGGCTACCGGAGACCTGGAACTCCACGTGGGTCGTGCGCGCTGGGACCACCAGATTAGGGTGGCCGAAGGCCATGCGGTGTGGAGCGTTTGTATGGTCTGTGCAGAGAGGAGAGAACAGGGATAGACAGACACATAGTTGACAGGCTAGAGAAGAGGCTACGCTAATGCAGAGGAGATTGGAATGACAAGTGGACTACACGTCTCGAATGTTCAGAAAGTTAAGCTTACGTAGCAAGAATCTAATTGACTAAAATGATACAGTACTGCTGAGGTAGGCTAGCTGCGTTGTTGACACTACCCTAATCAAGTCGTTCCGTTGAGTGTGAAGTTTCTACAATGCTGCTATTCGGGGGCTAGCTGGCTAGCTAGCAGTGTTGGTTACGTTACGTTGCGTTAGGAGAACGACAATAGCTGGCTAGCTAACCTAGAAAATCGCTCTAGACTACACAATTATCTTTGAAACAAAGACGGCTATGTAGCTAGCTATGTAGCTAGCTACGATCAAACAAATCACACCGTTGGGACTGTAATGAAATGAAATGAAAATGTGATACTACCTGTGGAGCGAAGCGGAATGCGACCGGAATGCGAAAGTTCTATTCAGTAGACGTTGGCTGGCTGTTGGCTAGCTAGGAGTGTCTCCTACGTTAAGGACGACAAAATAGCTGGCTAGCTAACCGCGGTAATTTAAGATAATCACTCTAAGACTACACACTCTAAACTACACAATTATCATGGATACGAAGACAGCAAAGACAACTATGTAGCTAGCTAATACTACACTAATCAAGTCGTTCAGTTGAGTGTGATAGTTACTACAGTGCTACGGTAGCCGGTGAACGTAGGCAGATAGGAGGACGAGATAATAACGCAATTATCACTCTAAGACTCCACACTCTAAACTACACAATTATCTTGGATACGAAGACAGCAAAGACAACTATGTAGCTAGCTAACACTACACTAATCAAGTCGTTCAGTTGAGTGTGATAGTTACTACAGTGCTACGGTAGACGGTGAACGTGTTGGGCAGATAGGAGGACGACGAAATACGATAATTACGCAATTATCTTTGATACAACGACGGCTATGTAGCTAGCTAAGAAGAAATTGCTAAGATTAGACAAATTGCTAAGATTAGACAAATCAGACCGTTGTACTATAATGAAATGTAATGAAATGTAATGAAAAAGTTATACAACCTGCAGACCGAAGCGCGGATGCGACCGGCTCGCTCCAACCCGGAAACTGGTATCGAGTACAGTATATACATATGAGATGAGTAATGTAGGGTATGTAAACATTATATTAAGTGGCATTGTTTAAAGTGGCTAGGGATACATTTTTACATCCATTTCCATTATTAAAGTGGCTGGAGTTGAGTCAGTATGTTGGCAGCAGCCACTCAATGTTGGTGGTGTAACAGTCTGATGGCCTTGAGATAGAAGCTGTTTTTCAGTCTCTCGGTCCCTGCTTTGATGCACCTGTACTGACCTCGCCTTCTGGATGATAGCGGGGTGAACAGGCAGTGGCTCGGGTGGTTGTTGTCCTTGATGATCTTTATGGCCTTCCTGTGACATCGGGTGGTGTAGGTGTCCTGGAGGGCAGGTAGTTTGCCCCCGGTGTGCAGACCTCACTACCCTCTGGAGAGTCTTACAGTTGTGGGCGGAGCAGTTGCCATACCAGGCGGTGATACAGCCCGACAGGATGCTCTCAATTGTGCATCTGTAGAAGTTTGTGAGTGCTTTTGGTGACAAGCCGAATTTCTTCAGCCTCCTGAGGTTGAAGAGGCGCTGCTGCGCCTTCTTCACAACGCTGTCTGTGTGGGTGGACCAATTCAGTTCGTCCGTGAAGTGTACGCCGAGGAAATTAAAACGTACTACTTCTCCACTACTGTTCCATCGATGTGGATAGTGGGGTGCTGCCTCTGCTGTTTCCTGAAGTTCACAATCATCTCCTTAGTTTTGTTGATGTTGAGTGTGAGGTTATTTTCCTGACACCACACTCCGAGGGCCCTCACCTCCTCCCTGTAGGGCGTCTCGTCGTTGTTGGTAATCAAGCCTACCACTGTAGTGTCGTCTGCAAACTTGATGATTGAGTTGGAGGCGTGCATGGACACACAGTCGTGGGTGAACAGGGAGTACAGGAGAGGGCTCAGAACGCACCCTTGTGGGGCCCGAGTGTTGAGGATCAGTGGGGTGGAGATGTTGTTATCTACCCTCACTACCAGGGGGCAGCCCGTCAGGAAGTCCAGCACCCAGTTGCACAGGGCGGGGTCGAGACCCAGGGTCTTGAGTTTGATGACGAGTTTGGAGGGTACTATGGTGTTAAATGCTGAGCTGTAGTCGATGAACAGTATTCTCACATAGGTATTCCTCTTGTCCAGATGGGTTAGGGCAGTGTGCAGTGTGGTTGCGATTGCATCGTCTGTGGACCTATTGGGGCGGTAAGCAAATTGCAGTGGGTCTAGGGTGTCAGGTAGGGTGGAGGTGATATGGTCCTTGACTAGTCTCTCAAAGCACTTCATGATGACGGAAGTGAGTGCTACGGGGAGGTAGTTGTTTAGCTCAGTTACCTTAGCTTTCTTGGGAACAGGAATAATGGTGTCCCTCTTGAAGCATGTGGGAACAGCAGACTGGGATAAGGATTGATTGAATATGTCCGTAAACACACCAGCCAGCTGGTCTGTGCATGCTCTGAGGACGCGGCTGGGGATGCCGTCTGGGCCTGCAGTCTTGCGAGGGTTAACACGTTTAAATGTTTTACTCACGTCGGCTGCAGTGAAGGAGAGTCCGCAGGTTTTGGTAGCGGGCTGTGTCAGTGACACTGTATTGTCCTCAAAGCGAGCAAAAAGGTTATTTAGTCTGTCTGGGAGCAAGACATCCTGGTCCGTGACGGGGCTGGTTTTCTTTTTGTAATCCGTGATTGACTGTAGACCCTGCCACATACCTTGTGTGTCTGAGCCGTTGAATTGCGACACTACTTTGTCTCTATACTAACGCTTAGCTTGTTTGATTGCCTTGCGGAGGGAATAGCTACACTGTTAGTATTTGGTCATGTTTCTGGTCACCTTGCCCTGGTTAAAAGCTGGCTAGCTCATCATGTCTCAGTCTAAACTGTACACTCAGAAATACAGAAAGGAGTGGGAATCAAACCCTGAATTCAAAGGCTAGTTGAAGCCGTTTATTGGAAATGATACAAGGGCATACTGCCTGTACTGTCAGGACGATTTCTAAGCCAAACTTAGTGATGTATAAAAACACATGACAACTCTAAAACATACTCAAAAGGCAAAGCCTTATAACAGTTCCACCCAAAACAAGCTGCCATTTCTGGTAAAAAAAAAATAGACTCTGCAAAAAAGGCTGAGGCCACCATGGCATTAGCTATCGCTGAACACTGTTCCATGCTGGTGTAACCGATGTGAAATGGCTAGCTAGTTAGCGGTGGTGTGCGCTAATAGCGCCGCAGCTTTTGTGGAGCGATGGGTAACGATGCTTGAGGGAGACTGTTGATGTGTGCAGAGCGTCCCTGCAGGGCGAGGGGACGGGCGTAAAGTCTATACTGTTACACTGGCATGTGATCACATCGGAGAAGCGTGTAGAGCTGCTTTCTCAGACTCCACTGCTGCTACCCACTTCAAAATGCACAGGACAAAGTGCACAGACATGATTAATGGTGTTCTAGCATCAAAAGTTGGTCGCTAATGTGGGTGACCAGAGTTTCAGCCTTTTCCTCGATGAGTCCACGGATGTAAGTGTTTCTAAGTACCTGGGGGTTGTGATAAGGTACTTTAGTGACACCAAGCAGACAATTGTATTAACATTTCTGGGGCTTGTTGAGTTGGAGGGAGGAGATGCCAAATCTATAGCCCGTGCTGTTGTGGCTTTCCTCGAGAAGTGTTGACTTAAAAAAGAAAAACTCCTGGGGATAGGGACTGACAATGCCTCTGTTATGACGGGGATTAAAAATGGGGTCCATAAAGTGCTGAAGGAGGAGGAGTATGTCCTCAAATATCTGGTTCTTATTCACTGTGTGTGCCACTCAATTCAATTCAATTCAATTCAAGGGCTTTATTGGCATGGGAAACATGTGTTAACATTGCCACAGCAAGTGAGGTAGACAACATACAAAGTGAATATATAAAGTGAAAAACAACAAAAATTAACAGTAAACATTACACATACAGAAGTTTCAAAACAGTAAAGACATTACAAATGTCATATTATATATATATATATATACAATGTACAAATAGTTAAAGGACACAAGATAAAATGAATAAGCATAAATATGGGTTGTATTTACAATGGTGTTTGTTCTTCACTGGTTGCCCTTTTCTCGTGGCAACAGGTCACAAATCTTGCTGCTGTGATGGCACACTGTGGAATTTCACCCAAAAGATATGGGAGTTTTTCAAAATTGGATTTGTTTTCGAATTCTTTGTGGATCTGTGTAATCTGGGGGAAATATGTCTCTCTAATATGGTCATACATTGGGCAGGAGGTTAGGAAGTGCAGCTCAGTTTCCACCTCATTTTGTGGGCAGTGAGCACATAGCCTGTCTTCTCTTGAGAGCCATGTCTGCCTACGGCGGCCTTTCTCAATAGCAAGGCTATGCTCACTGAGTCTGTACATAGTCAAAGCTTTCCTTAATTTTGGGTCAGTCACAGTGGTCAGGTATTCTGCCGCTGTGTACTCTCTGTGTAGGGCCAAATAGCATTCTAGTTTGCTCTGTTTTTTTGTTAATTCTTTCCAATGTGTTAAGTAATTATCTTTTTGTTTTCTCATGATTTGGTTGGGTCTAATTGTGCTGTTGTCCTGGGGCTCTGTAGGGTGTGTTTGTGTTTGTGAACAGAGCCCCAGGACCAGCTTGCTTAGGGGACTCTTCTCCAGGTTCATCTCTCTGTAGGTGATGGCTTTGTTATGGAAGGTTTGTGAATCGCTTCCTTTTAGGTGGTTGTAGAATTTAACGGCTCTTTTCTGGATTTTGATAATTAGTGGGTATCGGCCTAATTCTGCTCTGCATGCATTATTTGGTGTTTTACGTTGTACACGGAGGATATTTTTGTGTTGGTGTTTGTCCCATTTTGTGAAGTCTTGGTTGGTGAGCGGACCCCAGACCTCACAACCATAAAGGGCAATGGGCTCTATGACTGATTCAAGTATTTTTAGCCAAATCCTAATTGGTATGTTGAAATTTATGTTTCTTTTGATGGCATAGAATGCCCTTCTTGCCTTGTCTCTCAGATCGTTCACAGCTTTGTGGAAGTTACCTGTGGCGCTGATGTTTAGGCCAAGGTATGTATAGTTTTTTGTGTGCTCTAGGGCAACAGTGTCTAGATGGAATTTGTATTCTCTCTGCAGCTTCCTCATTTGTAGTTCTAAACATATTTAGGGTTTTTTACTCACTTTTTTGTCTCTCCCAGAACGTCACCTACAGCGTCCATCACATTTACATTACATTTAAGTCATTTAGCAGACGCTCTTATCCAGAGCGACTTACAAATTGGTGCGTTCACCTTAAGACATCCAGTGGAACAGCCACTTTACAATAGTGCATCTAAATCTTTTAAGGGGGGAGGGGGTGAGAAGGATTACTTTATCCTATCCTAGGTATTCCTGAAAGAGGTGGGGTTTCAGGTGTCTCCGGAAGGTGGTGATTGACTCCGCTGTCCTGGCATGCATAATATAATAATAATAATGCACATGGCTAATTATGCAAATTCGGCGATTACGTCATTTAACGCCTTTTAGGACAGCCAATGGCTACTTTCCTTACTGAGGAGTTGGCAACACTGCTCTTTGGGACGGCACGGAAGAACACTAGTAAGCCAGTGATTGAGTCCCCGTAATAGGGTTAGAGGCAGAGAATCCCAGCGGAGAAAGGGGAACCGGGCCAGGCAGAGACAGCAAGGGCGGTTCGTAGCTCCAGTGCCTTCCGTTCACAACCCTGGGCCAGACTACACTCAATCATAGGACCTATTGAAGAGATGAGTCTTCAATAAATACTTAAAGGTCTCTTACACGGACAGGCAGACCATTCCATAAAAATGAGGCTCTATAGAAAGCCCTGCCCTACTACTTAGCTTCGGCTGGTGGAGGTCCAGATAAAGCGTCCGGGGTGAAAAAGTTTAATGAAAAAAGTTGAGCGAGGGAAAAAATGTAAAATTGGCAACAAACCGCACAGCAGCACGTAAACCGGAATGACGTCACTTGCCACGTCACTCCAAACGAGGGCTGAAATATATTGAGCATGCGTGTTGATATTCTTTGCTGATTTGACAGGAAACGAAAGGAAGGTGAGACTGCTTTATCTGTTATGGTTTGTATCGTTTTATGTGTTTTACCCTGTTATAATATAAAACGGACAAAGGAATTCATGATTTGTAATACATTGTCAAAGATTCACATATTATTTGCAAATATACTATTTGCAAGTTGGCTATGTTCTTGACTGCAAGTCGTCGACCCAGTTAACGTTAGTTAGCCAAGTACACGTAAGCGTAAACCTGCAGATTTTTTTTGCTATCTAGCTGCTAACCGGTATCTCGTAATGTTAATTTTGTCAGATTGTGGTTAACGCTTTGTTGACCATGTGGTTTTTGTAATCCATTCAAGAAAATTGCAGCTAGTTAGCTAACTAAGGTCATCTTTCGTTTTAACATCTGGTTGTAGATAATCGTTAGCCACCGTAGCTAGCTAGCACATCTCATAGCGCCAAGTTCAAAGTTGACACCATGTACACGTATGCTTTGGCTGTTTAAAAAAAAAAAAACAGTATCAAATTTGTACCACGATCAAATTGTGGTAGATTGGCCGATAATCTATAACGTCATTAGCTAACGTTAGATGGGTGTATTTAATTATCCAATACTATGTTGAAATCTTAGTTTTGACACGAATGGATCAAATATTGGTCCTTTTATCCTCACTTAGCATTGCTAGTTGGCACTTCGCTTTATCTTATCATACGAAGTGAATGAGTTTTACAATATTTAGAAATATAACGTTAGCATTATAGCCAGATGTGAGGCGGCAGTGGTATTTTCGACGACTTGCAGTCAAGAACATAGCCAACTTGCAGTAGCCTAGTGGTTAGAGCGTTGGACTCGTAACCTGATCGAATCCCTCCAGCTGAAAAGGTAAAAATCTGTTCGTTCTGTCCCCGAACAAGGACGTAAACCCACTGTTCATAGGCCGCCATTTAAAATAAGAATTTGTTCTTATTAACTGACTTGCCTAGTTAAATAAAGGTAATAAAAAAAATATGCTACTCTTGTATTTTTGTCAGTGATCAATGATTCTTTGACGGGACTGAAGTACACACGGCACTTTTTCACTGTAATTTCACTTGAGTTTGTATTGACCACTTTTCCTACTCTATTGCAGATGAGGGCCCTGTACGTGTTTGCTCTACTTGGTCTGCTGGGTTTGGGGACAGGAGAGGAGGGGGCTCGTCTGTTAGCTTCCAAGTCCCTGTTGAACCGTTATGCCGTTGAGGGCCGTGATCTCACACTGCAGTACAACATCTACAACGTTGGAACCAGGTATTGAAAAATGACATTGAGTGTTAAGACAAGCCATTCAATGTCAGTCTCTGTGTGCTGAAAATTAGTTTATTTGTTTGCTTCCCAATTCTGTACCCTTATCCCAGAGTGTGAGGTTTCACAATCTGCCTTAACTCATTCTGAATACTCGTTCCACAGCGCTGCCCTAGAGGTTGAGCTGTCTGACGACTCCTTCCCCCCTGAGGATTTCGGCATCGTCTCTGGGATGCTGAACGTGAAATGGGACAGGATCGCCCCGTATCCTTTAAAGGCACAATCCTAAAATGTCTCAGCTCAACAGCTCCTAAGCACCAATCTTTTACGAAGCCCACCGCATACTCTGAAGTTGTATTGCAGTTTCTCAAGTTCAGTTGTCAAACTCATTCCACGGAGGGCTAGTGTCTGCAGATTTTCGCTCCTTCCTTATACTTAATTGATGAATTAATTAGTAAGAAACTCTACTCTCGACACCTGGTTGTCTAGGGCTTAATTGAAGAAGAAAAAAAACTGTAGACACTAGGCCTTGCATGGAATGAGTGACAACCCTGCTCTAGTTGTTTATATCTTAACTGTCCCCAGTGCCAGCAACGTCTCTCATACTGTGGTACTGCGCCCCCTGAAGGCCGGATACTTCAACTTCACCTCTGCCTCCGTCAGCTACTTGGCTCAGGAGGGAGGACAAGTTGTGGTAAGGGAGAGCAGAATCATCTATGCAGACCAGGGCCTGTATTTATAAAGCATTTTAGGAGTAGGAATAATGATATTGGATAATGTTTTCCCTTTTACATCATAATGAATAAGATTGCATGGACAGCATGGACTTGATCCTAGATCAACACTCCTATACTGAGATGCTTTATAAATACGGGCCCTAAACTGGTTTGAAATTATATTTGAAATCTTTCAGATACTTTGAGCATTTGCTTAAGCACTGGCATGTGGTCAGGGTTTGAACTTTTTGTGCTTTTGTATTGGTTCCATTGCAATAGGTAGTTCCATCAAGCAGAGCTGAAGTATTTAAAATGGTATTTGAACTCCAGTCTGATGCAGACTTGCTTTGTTCTCTATTGTTCTCTCCAGTCTGGAAGTTTTTCTCTGCTACATTAACGTGCAGAATGTAGCTTAATAGCCTATTAGGCTGGTGTTGATATTTCCTGGCAATTGTTTTTATGCATTGTGCACTTGCACACATCCTGTTATGGATTTCAAATAATTGGAAACTCGTCAATTCAACTAGAGACTGATGCAGAGTAGTGATGTTTGTGAACTTTTGAGGAAATTAAACCCCCTTCTGTCTTCCTACAGGTTGGCTACACCAGTGCCCCTGGACAGGGTGGGATTTTAGCTCAAAGGGAGTTTGACAGGCGTTTCTCCCCCCACTATGTAAGTCATTTGTCCTTTCAAAGCATTATGGTTGTTATAGACCTCTTACAGGAGTGTTTGGTGATATACCACATATTTGGAGGTAACTTGATGCCCTTCGGGCTGACTTCCTGGACCCAGATTACTCTTAATCCTAGTCTTAAATGCATGCTCAATGGCAAACCTTTTATTTGAAGTGATTTTTACTCCAGGAAGGAGGAGTCCAGGAAACCAGCCTTTTGTTGGACAGAGGCCTAGACTAAAATATCCTTGCAAAAATACATGGCTTTAGTATGTTCATCAGAAAGAACTAGACTCTCCATTTCTTGGCATACATATAGTTGCTCAGTATTTGTGTAATGTATGGAGGTAGAACAAAGCCAGTACTATGTCTTCGGTACCAGTGTGTTATTGTCTCCTGGTCCTATCCTCAATTGCTGGCAAACTTGAAAATAAATGAAAAGGCCTCTGTTTACCAACCAGTTACCAGCCACCCCAAACAAACTAGACTACAAACAGCCATGCTTAATTTTGTTTTATTCTCCATGCCCTGTTTGTTTAAAATGGAACCCCATCACATCTCCTTCCCTCACCCCCCTCTCTCTCTCCAGCTGGACTGGGCCGCTTTCGGTGTAATGACCCTCCCCTCCATTGGCATCCCCCTGCTCTTGTGGTTCTCCAGCAAGAGGAAATACGACTCGCCCAAGGCCAAGAAGAACTGAACACTCTACTCTCCACTGTGGAACTAGCTAGGAATGGGGTTGAGGTTTAGTAACTTGTACCGTTTCACACTCTTGTGTTGACACAAATGTGCAGGCTCAGATATTTTTTTGTCACTTTGTCCTTTCCAGCATAGTTATAGCAACCATGCTGGATGTGTAACCACACTAATGCTGTTCATCTCAGTTCTGCTCAGTGGTGTGAAAAGGGTATTAGTAGATTGGGAGGCGAGTGACTGTATTTTATTAAAATAGCATAATTACCCATATTGGGGGTAAACGAGAACATGTAATGAGTGATCGGGGAAGATGTGCTTCCTTGTGATTGTGAGATTGAGCTTTGTCGACTGTAGCGGCCGATGATGGGCTAGAGGTTTCATTGCTGGTTTTTCTATTCCATACACGCACATGCATTCCATACGGTACACAAAGTCCCACTACAGCTACAATGCAAGAATGGCTGCATTTTGTTTTATTTTGTAATTAATTTGAAACCCTCAAAGTAATTTCTACAGAAAGTAATTTCTCAGGTGACTTGGAACTTCATGTTTGGGAAATAAACAAACACGCTGGGTTTTATAAAGTGAGATTCTTGTGTTTACCATTCTGTCAATCTTTTTGTGGGGTAGTGTGCAAGTGTACTCTTCAAGGGTAGATTGGGGCATAACTTCTGTAGATGCATTTTTGGCACACAGAGACTTGACATTTAGGATGATCAAGCCTCGAGTTAAATAGAAAACATACCTTAATCTGTTAAGAGTACAGTAAGGCTTAAAATATATTGGGGTTGTCATTATTTTGTTAAATGTTAATTGCAGAGAGGGTCTTGGGTGTGGGGTTTACAAGTGGAGTTGTATGACAGGGTCTTAGTAAAGAGTGGTCAGAGGTTGGGTGAAGGCTTTGCGCTGGTTGGCCTCGCTGGGATCTGTTCGTAGATGCTGGTGCCTGAGTCATCAGTCAAAGGTTGTTCTGAACAAGGTGGCAGAAAGATCCCAGGTCGGGATGGGGAAGAAAAGATGGCATCTCCACATCGCTAGAAAAATGAGAGAAAAAGGATGGGCCTAACTAAGTATTTTTATATGAAATATTTCTAACATTTTCAAAGTAACTTGGAGTAACTTACTCTACCAATGTATTTTTTTTTCTCAATGAAAAATCTTAACATTTACAATCGGCTATAATGTATTGACAAAATAGATAATATGCACAACCATTAGTTTGTTCCAGTACCTGCACACTTCCGTCTGATTGAGGGGGGCAGTTAACGGCCCTGCGAGGCGGTCGTAAAGGCCGGTTGGGGGCTGTCCTGGCTGGAAGGGGAACATGACTGGAGGCCTCTCTCCTTAGGTTCACCTCTGAATAGATGTGATTCTGGGGGTCTGCAAATGAGAGCGAATATTGTAATACATGGATACCGTCATACAGTGCCTTAGGAAAATATTCAGCCCCCATGCCTTTTTCCACATTTTGTTCAGTTACATCATTATTCTAGAATGTATTATTCCCCCCCCCAAAAACAGGGTTTTAGATTTTTTTTGCTAATTTAAATATAAACTGAAATACACTACCAGTCAAAAGTTAACACCTAGTCATTCAAGGGGTTCTTTATTTGTACTATTTTCTACATTGTAGTATAGTGCACGCAACCAAAAAAAGTTTAACGAAGCAAATTTCAATTAATGCATTTGAGCCAATCTGTGTTGTGACAAGGTAGGGGGTATATAGAAAATAGCACTATTTGGTAAAAGACAGAGTCCGTATTATGGCAAGAACAGCTCAAATAAGCAAAGGGCATGAAGGTCAGTCAATACAGAAAATTAAGAATTTTGAAAGTTTCTTCAAGTGCAGTTGCAAAAAATATCAAGCGCTATGATGAAACTGGCTCTCATGAGGACCACCACAGGAACGAAAGACCCAGAGTTACCTCTGCTGCAGAGGATAAGTTCATTAGAGTAACCAGCCTCAGAAATTGCAGCCCAAATAAATGCTTGAGAGTTAAACAGACAACTGTTCAGAAGAGACTGTGAATCAGGCCTTAATGGTCAACTTGCTGCAAAGAAACCATTATTAAAGGACACCAATAATAAGAGACTTGCTTGGGCAGAGCAACACGGGCAATGGACATTTGCCTCAATCCCCACAGCATGATGCTGCCACCACCATGCTTGACCGTAGGGATGGTGCCAGGATTCCTCCAGATGTGAAACTTGGCATTCAGGCCAAAGAGTTCAATCTTGGTTTCATCAGATCAGAGAATTTCGTTTCTCATGGTCTGAGAGTCTTTAAGTGCCATCTGACAAACTCCAAGCAGGCTGTCATGTGCCTTTTACTGAGGAGTGGCTTCCTTCTGATCACTCTACCATAAAGGCCTGATTGGTGGAGTGCTGCAGAGATGGTTGTCCCTCTGGTAGGTTCTCCCATCTCCACAGAGGAACTCAAGAGCTCTGTTAGAGTGACCATCAGGTTCTTGGTCACCTCCCTGACCAAGGCCCTTCTCCCCCAATTGCTTGGTTTGGCCAGGTGGCCAGCTGTAGGAAGAGTCTTGGTGGTTCCAAACTTCTTTTATTTAAGAATGATGTAGGCCACTGTGTTCTTGGGGACCGTCAATGCTGCACACATTTTTTTTTCTCCCAGATCTGTGCCTTGACACAATCCTGTCTCGGCACTCTACGTACAATCCACTGTCAACTGTGGGGACCTTTATATAGACAGGTATCTGCCGTTCCAAATCATGTCCAATCAATTGAATTTACCACAGGTGGACTCCAATCAAGTTGTAGAAACATCTCAAGGATCATCAATGGAAACAGGATGCAGCTGAGCTCAATTTCGAGTCTCAAGAGCAATACTGTTTTTTATTTTCAAAACATTTGGAACATTTTCAAAAACCCTGTTTTCACTTTGTCATTATGGGGTTTTGTGTGTAGATTGCTGATGATTTTGTATTTATTTAATCCATTTTAGAATAAGGTGGTAATGTGACAAAATGTGGAAAAAGTCTAGGGGTTTGAATACTTTCCGAAGACACTGTATATGTACATTGTTCATTCTAGGCATGGATAAAAATGGGGCTGTATAAATATAACATAAAATTAAGGAGCAGCTAAAACTGTGTAATGGGTAATTTCAGGTCGAATCAGGCATGTTGTGCCTTGCTCAGGCCAATAACAATACAACCCCTGAATGATAAGTGTCTGGTCTTGTCTTTCACCTTGCCCGCCTGCGCTCCTCTCGGCATCCCGCCAGCGCCCCATGGCGTAGAAGTCAATGTGTTCCTTTGCCTCTTCTTCTTCGTGTTGGGCCAGATGAGGGGTTTCCTCGTAGGTGTGCAGGGGCTCCAGCTTCCAGTAACTCGGGTCCTCGTCGGAGCCACTGCTCGTGAGCAGGACGGAGGACGCTGCCTCCGCCCTCTGGCCTGGTGGGTTGCCCACATTGACTTTGGGAGTTATGTCTGCCTGGGAAAGCATGCTTGGTGGCTTGTTGACCTGAGCGTACAGTGCTTCGGTGTCGTTATCACCTCTCCCACATGCTCCTACACAGCTAACACCAGTTTTTGTCACATCTTGAGGGGGGGCGATCAGATTTGTCACCTGGAATAAACATTGGTAAGGTAGTTCTGTAAATCCATTAATAACGTTGACTTTTTAAGTGGGTTTGTTTAACTTACAAATATTAAAGTGAGGATAGTTCCTCACCTCCATCAGTTCCCTAAACTGGCTTTCTGGTAGAGAACAGGACTTCTTGAGCACCACAGCATACTCTGGCACCCCATCATCTGTAGGGGCTGAGCTAGCCAATATGTCTTGAACTCGGACAGTGTCAGGAGCCGAGGGTGCAGTTGATGTCTGTACAGTGGCTTCCTTTTCGGTCACTTTCGTTGTCTCTCCACCTTCATCCTGTAACCCCAGTTTAACTGTACTCTCAAAACTTTCATTGGACTGTGAGAGAGAGTAAAATAGATACACAAAGATTGAGAAACAAACTGTTGCATTTGAGTTTACCAAAAAGGATAGTTTGCCACAAAATGATAGATGTTTAGAGGCTAATTAGGTCGTGCCAATGATTATTTTCCTTTTGTTCATGAAGGAGGCATGGGGTGTGGAATATGTACTCGGCACCTCATCATAGGGCGTGTTGAGAATCTCGTTGAAGGGCCCCACGGGATTCTGGGTGTAGTGGCTGACCAGCTCCTGCAGGCTTCTATGGCGACTCTCCTCCCCAGCGATGAGGTAACATGCCCCTCTGCCACCCTCTTCTTCCTCTATGATGAAATGGCGGCATCTATCCTTTCCTCTGGGGGGGAAATTATGTGTCTATCTAAAGATGTCTTTAGGTATGTGTGTGTGTATGGTGTATGTGTGGTCTGTCATGACTTTACCTGTACGAGAGTACAAAACCAATCTTTGACTCGCTGAGCCTGATCAGAAAACAGCCCTGCTGCTTGTCCTTCAGAAGCTCCTCTGCCTCCCTATCAAATCAGTCGACAGACAGACAGGCAGAAAAATGAGAACAAACAGAGCACCTATGTGTGTACAATTGTGTCTTTGCTTTGACTCGTGTCTTTCTGAACTATTTTCTATTTCGTGTGCATACTGTATGTACCCATAGCTGCGGGATTTAGGGCTGCTGAGGGTGCTGTAGCACCCCCTGAATTAAAAAAATAATTTAAAGAAATAATTTTTTTGATTTTTATCACAAAAGTTGTGTTTTTTAATAGTCCTGTATTAGTAGACCGATATAGCCTTCTGCTATGTTTTCCTCAGAACCCCCCGCCCCCTTATGTATGTATGTGTGAATATGTTTGAATATGACCTGTTTCATTGATTGCATTTATTAGACAATTTTATAAACATACATAAGAGAGGGCTCCAGCTTCAGTGGCTAAAAACAGAACCATTTCTGTTTGTGTCATAAAATGAGTCAATAGTACAGTCCCATTGCCATAAACAACACTCTCATTTACCTCTAATATATACAGTACAACAATCAATCCCTGATATATACAAGACAATCACTTTTACACAATATACAACACACTAGGCACCAAAAGTCATATCTTCTCACCCACGTAGACCTACTCCTCACTTTCGTGACATGCTACTATTCAGCCATTTTCTCAGTAAGAACTTGAAACCGACCATGGAGGTTATGCATTTCAAGTTCTTTGGAAGACTATTCCGAAGAATGGCAGCTGAGTTCAAAAAAGTTTCCCTCCCCATACCATCCTTAACAATGTCAGTTTCACTTCTTCTAGTGGAATAGTTGTGGTTATCCCTGACCAAGTGAAAGTAGTCTGAGTGAATCTCTCCTCCACTTTGAACCATCTGAGGCTTTCAAAGTGGGAATGGTCAAGATGAGTATGTGTATCCCTATATATGTGTTGTGTCATCTGTGGTCTTGTGTGTGCGCGTATGCATTTTATGTGTGTTTGAGTGTACGTGTGTGCATGTGTGTCTGTGGTCTTCTTGCATATGCACTTGTTTCCCTGGATGCACAATGTTTCTTTATTTCTATTGCAGATAATGTGTATACCAGTATATGTTTCTGTGTGTGCTAGCAGTCTGACAGACAGACAGTCTAACCTGCGCGTGGCGAAGCCATGTAGCCAGCGGGGTAGGGGGTGGCCAGGCTGACGCAGGCGGGGGAGCTGTGTCCTCTCGAACCACAGCATGGTGTGGGCCCGAAGGGACGGAGACAAGGGCTTCAGGGGCCCGGGGCCACCCAGAGTCAGGGCAGGAGACACCCTCTTCACTACTGTCTGAGATAGGGAGGGATAGAGGGAGATAGACATGGAGGGTTGTGAGATTGATAAGCATATTCAATAGTTTCTCTATTGAGCTGTCTGGTATCTTTTCATTATTGTGGAGATTTTAAGGCCATATTGAATAGAAAACAAAAAAGGTGAAAAGGGAGAGCGAAAGAGAACAATGCCCGGTCCAGAAACAGCACCTACCAACTACCACTTTGTGTAGGTCTGAAAGGAAAGAGAGAGAGGTAGAGAGGGGGGTGGGAGAGGGAGAAAACGGCTGTTGTTCACACACGTAAGCTTGAATACGTTCCCACAGAAGTTACCTCAGCAAGAGAAGACAGTTATATTTTAAACACTTGATATACACTTGATATGCTAATCCATGCCTTTTTAATTCCAGCATGCAGTCAACTACATCGAAGTGGCCTACATGCCTCCCATCCTAGACATTGGGCCTTACCCGCAGCTCATCCAGTTGGTGCTCTCCGTCACAAACAGAAAGACACTACAGTGACCGGCATCTGATACAACATTACTGTGTTGTATCAGGCCTTTTCAGTAGGTACGGTGTGTAAGTCAAAGTGTGTATGGTATAAACTTTCATAGGTCAAATAAACCCATCATAATATTTCACCTATCCTTTCCCATGTATGCACATCAAACCGGTAGGATCTTCGAGAAGGCTCTAGAGACAGAATCTGAACTGGGCTGACCCACGCAACACTGAAGGTAGAGAGGTAACTTTCAGTTCTCTTTGTTTTAACGTTTCATGAAATGGCTTTTTTTTAAACCGAACCACAGGAAGTTGTGTGTCTCTAACTGTACTGTGTGGTTTAGGGTGTAAAGTGTGGCTGATGGTTTCAGACCTGACAATCTGACTGGAGGCTTACGGGAAATTCTCAACAAAGACACAGACATATGCATTTTTAGAAACAAGCATTCAGACACAGTAGAAAAACACGTCAATTAATGCACAGATACTTGTCTGTGTCATGTCTACCAAGCATAGAAAACACTATTGAAAAGCATGCAAATTTGCTGATCTGGGATCTGAACTTAAATCTAATTTCAGATTTAAATTCTGTAACCTCATTCTCCTGGCCAATGGTTTGTTTGGCTGGTAGAGCCGCCACCTCCGCTCGAGGGGTTTTGGGGACCTTTAAGCTCCTCCTGGGTTTGATTGGAGGAGTCTGCCGGGTGGGCGGGTCTTGAGCAGAATGCTGGTGTGGTACAAGCTTCTGGGGTTGGATAGGCAGGCAGCTGATATTCTCCTCTCGCCTGCTTTCAACATCTGCAAACCAACACCAAATAATCTATAAAACTAACCAGTAACCATCACAAGTGACAGCCACTAACACAATATATTTTTTATTGAACCTTTATATAACCAGAAGTCACATTGACTTTCACATCTATTTTAAAAAAGTGAACCCTAGCCAAAAAGCAGCATACATATAAAGTGCCTTCAGAAAGTATTCACAGACCTTGAATTTTTTCCAAATTGTGTTAAAGCCTGAATTTAAAATGGATTACATTTAGATTTTGTGTCACTGGCCAGTCAAAGTAGAATAACATTTTGAGAATTTTTTTGAAATGTATTAAAAATGAAAAGCTGAAATTTGTTGAGTCAATAAGTATTCAACCCATTTGTTATGTCAAGCCCAAATAAATTCAGGAGTAAAAATGTGCTTAACAAGTCACATAATAAGTTGCATGTGCAATAATATTGTTTCATTTATTTGAGTAGCGACAGATGCAATAACATTGACACATTGCAATTTACACCATAACATGTTAGCTTGCGCTAATTTACAGTGCCTGTCCCTTATCTTGTACATAATTTTTGGATGACTGCCTCATCTCTGTAACCAACTCATACAATTATCTGTGTGGTCCCTCAGTCAAGCAGTGACTTTCAAACACAGATTCAACCACAGGGAGATTTCCAAGGAGATTTTCCAATGCCTCGCAAAGAAGGACACCTACAGTATTAGTAGATGGGTAAAATTTTAAAAAGTAGACATCGAATATCCCTTTAACTATGGTAAAATTATTGATGAAACTTTGGATGGTGCATCAATACACCCAGTCACTACAAAGATACAGGGGTCCTTCCTAACTCAGTTGCTGGAGAGGAAGGAAACTGCTCAAGGATTTCACCATGAGGCCAATGGTGACTTTAAAACAGTTACATAGTTTAATGGCTGTGATAGGAGGATGGATCAACAACATTGTAGTTACTTCACAATACTAACCTAAACGACAGATTGAAAATGTAGAATACATTCAAAATCATGCATTCTGTTTGCAATTAGACACTAAAGTAAAATTGCCAAAACAATGTGCAAAGAAAGGAACTTTATGTCCTGAATACAGAGCATTATTTGGTGCAAATACAATTCACTGACTACCACTCTTCATATTTTCAAGAATGGTAGTGGATGCATCATGTTATGGGTATGCTTGTCATCAGCAAGGACTAGGGAGTTTTTTTTAGGATAAAAATAAATGAAACAGAGCTAAGCACAGGCAAAATCCTAGAGGAAAACCAGGTTCAGTCTGCTTTCCAACAGACATTGGGAGACAAATTCACCTTATAGCAGGAAAATAACCTAAAACACAAGGCCAAATATAGACCGGAGGTGTTTACCAAGACAGCATTGAATGTTCCTGAGTGGCCTAGTTACAGTTTTGACATAAATTGTCTTGAAAACTTATTGCAAGATTTGAAAATGTCTGTCACGCAATGATCAACAACCATTTTGACAGAGCTTGAAGAATTTAAAAAAGAATCATGTGCAAATGTTGTACAATCCAGGTGTGTAAAGCTCTTAGAGACTTACCCGGAACAACTGTAATCACTGTCATAGGTTATTCTAACATTAATTGGCACAGTGGTGTGAATATTTATGTCAATTATATATTTAATTTTCAATAAATGTGCAAACATTTCGAAAAACATGTTTTCAAAAATATATATTGAATAAATGATGAACCCAGGCTGTGACACAACAACATGTGAAATAAGTCAAGGGGTATGAATACTTTCTGAAGACACTGTAGTAACACAACATAAAAAACATAACAATGAATAGAAGTTAAAATGGTGTAAAGTGCATACTTGCTCTGACAATAAATCGATTCAGATCACTTTTAGCATCAACTTCAAGATGTAGATAATATTGTAGATAATGCAATTTTCACATTAGTGCAAAGGATTCACTTAGTAGAATAAACACAAATAATCAATTGTATAACAAGCACACGTCACATTGGTGCCGTGAGTAAGATTTGGTCATTTGATGCCTATTATCTGTTGGTGTCTCAGAGGAGAAAAGGTGGAGTGTAATCAAGCTAGTCAGGTAACTACTCTTGTGTGATGAGTAACCTTTTTATGAGACTTGCCTTAGCTCGCACAGCTAATGCCTGTAGGTTTTTAGCTTAGTGGGCTAACACAATCTTCGGCTGCGCAGACAAACCTGTCTATCTCTTTCAGCCCAACAGCAGATCTGTCACTTGGTTTGGTATAAAGCTGAGTGATTGGGCTGGGGAAATGTAACCACTCTCAAATTCATAAATAGAGCCATGGCCAGGACTCACAGTCAGTGAGATCGACATGATCTTTCAAAAACTTATTTTGAAACTATACATAGTTTGTTAACAAAGACTCTTGGCAACAAAATTGTAAGCAATGGTAAACATTAGCAATGATATTAAATGAGTTAGTAATGAAAACCTTGTTCCTACATAGTTCTGACTGAATATGAAATTGTTAAACGTTTAAGCCTGACCTTTTAAGCGCTGGTAGTCGAAGTCCATGTTGATGTTTAAAATAGGTTGTCACAAGACAGCTGTGAAAACGGATGTCTGAACATCTCTTTCCTCCTCTACATATACCCTATTTTGTCTGTGTGTGTCAATGAGAGAGAAAGAAAGGGAGAGAGAGCGAGAGCGAGAGAGACAGAGACAGAGAGAGAGATGAGGAAGTGGGAGAGAGAGAGGATATATAATAGAGAGATAAACAAGAAGAGTTTTGTGGGTGGGGGAGGGAAAATGTAATCTTTACAAATTTCTTAATTACATAATGATGTCCTAAGTTGTGCATGCATCTACAATTGTCATGTATTATTTTATTTAAAAAACACGCACACACACACCCACCCACACACACACACACACACACACACACATACACACACTTCCTTCCTTTCCACTTCCTTTCACCTAAAAATATCCAGGTGAGTCACAGCTGTGATTGTCTCAACTTGTCATGTGACTTGGCACTTACTAATTATGAAGCATTTAGAGCTGTTTGTTTTTCTAAGAGCTCATATTATGTCCACAACTGTTCTGTTCCATCAATGTAGGCCTGCTTACTGTATGTTACTGTATAAAGAAAATACAAGAATAATAATTTACTACATTTATTAATCAGGTGTATTCCATTCCTTTTTTTATAATGAGAATTTATCTGAATATTAGGCCAAAGACTTGTGGTTATTCCAATGTGAAAGACCACGTGAAAGGATGAAGGCAGAACTACAGTAGGCCTAAGCTACTTATAAAGAACAGTTCAATTTTACTTCCACAGAGTGGCGCAAGAGCCAAACGCATCCCACAATAATGTTTTGGTGACAGTACGGCACACGTGCCATAATAAAAACATGACATCTTGTAACAAATGGTCATAGGCCAATTGCTTATCATCATCGTCATTATTAATCATCAGCATCATCATCAATTCATGAATGTCGATTATCAAATTTCAATGAAGAAGTGAGTATAGCCACACCACAGGAAGACACACGCACACGCACACGCACACGCACACGCACACACACACACACACACACACACACACACACACACACACACACACAGGCTGACAGTATCTCACCTTTATTGTGTGTTACAGCATATGATGACTTGACAAGTGTGATTGAATGACTGGTAGTGGTTCTTTCTTTCGAGTTGCATAGCATGCCAAAACAACTCAACATACAGCGCATTCGGAAAGCATTCAGACCCATTGACTTTTTCCACATTTTGTTACATTACAGCCTTATTCTAAAATGGATTAAATTACTTTTTACCCTCATCAATCTACACACAATACCCCATAATGAGGAAGCAAAAACAGGTTTAATACATTTTCGCAAATGTATTAAAAATAAAAAACAGAAATACTATATTTACATAAGTATTCAGCTATGAGCCTCAAAATTGAGCTCAGGTGCATCCTGTTTCCATTGATCATCCTTGAGATGTTTCTACAACTTGATTGGAGTCCACCTGTGGTATATTCAATTGATTGGACATGATTTGGAAAGGTACACACCTGTCTATATAAGGTCCCACAGATGACAGTGGATGTCAGAGAAAAAAACGAAGCCATGAGGTTGAAGGAATTGTCTGTAGAGTTCCGAGACAGGATTGTGTCTAGACACAGATCTGGGAAAGGGTAACAAAACAGCATTGCAACATTGAACATCCCCAAGAACACAGTCCATCATTCTTAAATGGAAGAAGTTTGGAAGCACCAAGACTTTTCCTAGAGCTGGTCTCCCAGCCAAACTGAGCAATTGTTGGGAGAAGGGTCTTGGTTTTGGGAGGTAACCAAGATGGTCACTCTGACAGAGCTCCAGAGTTCCTCTGTGGAGATGGGAGAACCTACCAGAGGGACAACCATCTCTGCAACACTCCACCAATCAGGCCTACAATGGTAGAGTGGCCAGCCGGAAGCCACTCCTCAGTAAATGGCTCATGACAGCCCACTTAGAGTTTGCCAAAAGACACCTAAAGGACTCTCAGACCATGAGACACAAGATTCTCTGGTCTGATGAAACCAGGATGGAACTCCTTGGCCTGAATGCCAAGCGTCACGTCTGGAGGAAACCTGGCACCATCCCTACAGCAAAGCATGGTGGTGGCAGCATCATGCTGTGGGGATTTTTATCAGCTGCAGGGACTCGGAGACTAGTCAGAATCGAGGGAAAGATGAATGGAGCAAAGTACAGAGAGATCCTTGATGAAAACCTGCTCCAGAGCGCTCAGGACTTCAGAGTGGGGTGAAGGTTCACCTTACAACAGGACAACGACACAGCCAAGACAATGCAGGATTGACTTCGGGATAAGTCTCTGAATGTCCTTTGGCTGGATCAGCCAAAGCACGGACTTGAATCCTGATCGAACACCTCTGGAGAGACCTGAAAATAGCGCTGCAGCGAAGCTCCCCATCCAACCTGACAGAGCTTATGAGGATCTGCAAAGAATGGGAGAAACTCCCCAAATACAGGTGTGCCAAGTTTGTAGTGTCATACTCAAGAAGACTCAATGTTGTATCTGCTAGCAAAAGTGCTTCAACAAAGTACTGAGTGAAGGGTCTGAATAATTATGTAAATGTGATATTTCAGTTTATTATTTTTAATAAATGAGCAAATATGTCAACTGTTTTTGCTATGTCCTTATGGTGTATTGAGTGTAGATTGATGAGAGGGAAAAAAACTATTTAATCTATTTTAGAATAAGGTTGTAACTTAACAAAATGTGGAAAAGGTCAAGGGGTCTGAATACTTTCCGAATGCTTTCCTTGTTTGAAACAGCCTGGTGCGTGCATCAATTTCAGACCTCGGCTGGACTGGAACGACTCTTGACGTCTCCGTGTGTAGCCACGAGGACAGTTTTAAAAACAGGTGAGCCCCTTTCCATAGCATTACGCCTTTATTGCGTAAAACGACGTTACCGTTATATACTCATACCCCAGCTATGTGCTGCTTTTCTGTATCAGATAATGTTGCATTGCTGTGGTATATTGGGACTCAAACGAAACAACGTTACCTGAATGATTATAATAGGCGATATTCCGAGAACGGGATTCCAATCCATTGCAGGTAATTATTTTCATCCAGATGAGTCCATTGTAAAATGAAGTGCACACAGTTGTAAATACCGGTTGTAGTGTTTTGTACGACATGCCATTCTCTCCATGTAGTGTTTGTGTGTGTGTGTGAGAGCGAGAGGGGGGGTCATTTTATATTGGTAATGCATAGGCTACTTTACAATCACATTCTCTATCCTAGTTCGTGTTTGTGTGATACCCTACTGTACATCTAGTTGTGTGTGTAGCGGTACTACTTCGATGTGATGGGAATTGGGTGCGTGTGTGTACTTGAGCGAAGAGCATCGTGAGCTCTGCTGAGTTGATCCTGTATGAGTTCTCTGCGCTGCTCCCAGGGGAATGTGTTGTCTGTATTGTATCAGTACCACATACCAGTAGTCATCATAACATATTAATTGTGAGAGTTTCAAGTCCATACGTGTGTAATATTGTGTGTTTGTGTGTGTGTGTGTGTGTGTGTGTGCGCGCGCGCGCCCAGTTTCCTTGAGCAATGCATGACTAGAATGAAGAACTCGTGGCATCATCATTGGCGACCACAGTCACAAAGTCATAATTATGGCTAAACCCGCCTATTTAAAAAAAAAAATGTATCTTCTTAAAAACATTTTAACCTTAACCACACTGCAAACCTTATACATAACCCTAACCTTAAGTTAAGACCAAAAAGCACATTTTAGTTATCATACATTTTTATGATAGCTAATTTCTACTTTGTGGCTGTGGTAACTAGTGACAATCGAGGCAAAGCGGGGCTGCACCTTGGCAAGCGAACACTCCCAACAAAGTTACATAGAAACTGAAGGACAGAAACTGAAGGAGGGGCAGAAATAAGGTGAACTTTTCCGCATTCCACGTTTGACTGTATAGAACTCTGGCTGTAGGCCTATCTACACATGGCACAGGAAAGTTTGCTTCGTCGTTGTCTAGTCGTCCTCGTACTTGTCACGAAGGAAAAGTAATTGCAAACGCATTAGAAGACCAAACGGCATTCTGGCATTCAGTTTGGTGAGTGTTTCTCCTCATGTTCTTCTCGAGGCATTTTTTACTTTCGGTATTTTCTCTATGATTTATGCTTCTCTCTATATATATAAATCCACCCAGACTACACACCACATGTTTGTACAATACGTTATTAACACATAATTAAGTCATATCACCCATTTTCTTTCAAAGTCCATTCATTGCGCATCATTGCAGCAATCATAGCGCTCTGTCTCTCGCTCATTCCCGACTAAAAACGGTGGAATACCTTTTGGAATATACATTTTTATCGGGTTGTGTTCTGCTACGACATGATGGTAGTAATGGATTGACAGAATCTGAAGGTTGGTCATTTGAACATGAGAAAGGTTGGCACGTTACCCACTGTTTCTTTTGGATACATTGTGCGCGTCGATGTTTGGTGTGAGTTACGGGAGTTTTTTTTCTTCATACCTGGTTGGTCAGAGCTTATGATTTAAAAAAGTTTTGCATAAAGTTTAGGCACCCTTACTTCTCTTTCTACCTATTGCCTTTCGTATTTCCCCAATTCCAACCTATCCAGCTTTCATATCATTATTGTGGTTTGCACATGATCATAATCTTCTCTAAATATTTTGCTCTATGTGGTGATCACTTTAGTTAGGAATTCGTAGTAGTATTTTCTACAAATGTATTCCAATGACTAGCTGGTCAACGACTTTATATGCACACACACACACACACACACACACACACACACACACACACACACACACACACACACACACACACACACACACACACACACACACACACAGGGTAAGGCCAAACTCAACATAATGTTGAAAAATGAACAGATCACATTTGCTTAGACACACAGGTGTGGTCAGGGTCTGCAGTAGCCCAGTAATGGATTGAAGGAGCATAACGTTACTCCTTATAGTCCAACGACCGCATATGTTCTGTTTAGAGGCATATTGGCTCCGGCAAGCCGAAACAACATCTTTCTCACACTTATTCTTCAGAATAGAGTGCCCTAGGGCTCCCGAGTGGCACAGAGGTCTAAGGCACTGAATCTCAGTGCAAGGGGTGTCCCTACAGTCCCTGGTTCGAATCTAGGCTGTATCACAGCCGGCCATGATTGGGAGTCCCATAGGGTGCTAATAAGTTGGCTCGGCTTCGTCCGGTTTTGGCCAGGGTAGGCCGTCATTGTAAATAAGAATTTGTTCTTAACTGACTTGCCCAGTTAAAAGAATATGAAGCAGTAAGCCACAGCGAGGCCTCACTTTTAGCCACTTATCGGAGCTCTTGACATGATGACGTCATAGTGCACCATTCAAAGACAAGGGCCATTGTGCCACTGTAGTGTTATTGGGGGAAGGGGTGCTTTTGTAGTTGCGCGGGAGCTGGTTCTTGAATCAACACAGTTGTTCTCAGAATGTTGTACTTTTGTTGACTTCATGGTATTGGGGTAGGAAGCTGGGGGTGGATCACGAGGGGAATCTCGGGAATCTCTTCTTGGTAGAGTCTGGCATTGGATTTACTGTTCCACATGGGAGGCAACAACCTATAGGAATGATTTTTAGCACATGGCTGAGGGGAGGGGCCATGCATAAATACAGTCAGAGTCTGAGAGTGAAAGAGCGTATACAGGAAGACTCACATGCTGTCACTAATAGACATATTTCCCTACTCTAACAGACAGACAGACAGACAGACAGACAGACAGACAGACAGACAGACAGACAGACAGACAGACAGACAGACAGACAGACAGTCACTTGACCACTTCTCGCCCCCTGTTGGTATCATCTCCGGCTCACTCTTTCTTCAGAGAGCCTGAGCTTTCTCTCTCTCTCCGATCCAGCTCTTCCCTCTTCTGTCTTATGCCTAAACGTATCTCCCTTCTCCTCTGTCTCGTCCTGCGAGAGGTCGTTAGCTCACTCTGTCTCTCTTGTCTGTATTCTTGTCTATTTTATACCTCTTTTATTACTATTTTTTATTTTGTTAGTTTTTTTTACTCTGCATTGTTGGGAAGGGCTCGTAAGCAAGTCTACACCAGTTGTATTCGGTGCATGTAACAAATACAATTTGATTTTCCCTTGCTCCCTCTCCTACTTTATATGATTGAAAACTGTTCAAGTTGACCTGTCTCGTCCTTGCTCTCTTTCTCTCGCTCTCTTTCTCTCTCTTTTTCTCTTGTTCTTTCTCCCTTTCTCATGCCATATTTAGCTTTTGTCTGTCTGTCTGTCTCTGTCTGTCTTTATGATGCTGGTTTATTGTCAGCCTTTTTTTCTCTTTCTCCCTCCCTGCATTGGGTTAATTATATTAGGCACGACTGGACTTCTTCAAGGAGAATACTTCCCTACAGTTATTATCAGTAATCAAACCTGATCACCAATGGTTTGATTTACTTTAGCACTTTAGGCTTTCTGAGGGTTTTAGCCTGTTATTTTAATCGTTTGTTTTCACACCATGGGTGGAAATAGGAGACAAAGGGCTGTGAGACAGAGGTTTAATCCTAGACACATGAAAAGTGGGATGTATACGGAGGGTGCGGGGCAACAGAAGACAAATAGCAGAGGGACTAAGGATTTTAGAGATTGAGTCAATAAGGGGGTTTACGGGACTCTACCCAGAGGGGCAGATCCCGGGTGGAAAGCCATACCCTCTGCCCGAGACGATAGCGGGAGCCGGGGTCTGGTGGTGGTCCGCCTGTGGCCGAGCAGGGAAGGGTGTTGCGGATGTATTCCACCCATACAAGTTGCTGGCTTCAGGTGGTGGGGTTGGCGGAGAGGAGGCAACAAAGAGCTATCTCCAGGTCCTGATAGACTGGGGGTGAAAACCTGAGGACAGGCTGGCCGACTAACCAACGAGGGTGCAGAACGCCTTCCAGAACTGGGACGAGAACTGAGGACCAAGATCAGAGACCATGTCGACCATGTCGACCGGAAGTCCATGAATCCGGAAGACGTGTTGCATGAGCATGGCAGCCTCCTTGGTTGAGGGTAGCTTGGGAAGGGGAATAAAATTGGTGGCTTTAGAAAACCTATTCACCACCATAAGGATGGTGGTGTTGCCATCTGATAGAGGAAGCCTTATTCTGCACACACACAGTGCAGGCGGCGACGAAAGAGGAGATGTCAGAAACCATGATGGGCCACCAAACACATTGTCGGAAGAACGCCAGGGCCCGACGGGAGCCAGGATGGCAGGTGAGTCTAGAGGAACATTCCCGTTCCAGGACCGAGGATTGGGCAGAGTCCTGGACAAACGTCCGGTCAGATGGTGTAGCAGTGGGGCTATACAGGCGTGAGAGCGCGTCAGGCTTCCCATTCTTGGACCCAGGGTGGTAGGAGATAGTAAAGTTAAAACGAGTGAATAACAGGGCCAATCGAGCCTGCCTTGAGTTGAGGCAGCATTTATATACTAGAAATTAGGAATATTTTGGGAACTAAAAACTTTCTCAATTTCTATATGATTTATTACAATATTTTGTTACTTGAGCCAGTAAAGAGGACCTTACTATTCTTAGGTAGCATAATTACTTTTGCTTCCCTACAAGCCTGAGGGCACACACTTTGTAGTAGGCTTAGATTGAAGATATGGCAAATAGGAGTGGCAAGATCGTCCACTATTATCCTCAGTCATTTTCCATCCAAGTTGTCAAACACCAGTGGCTTGTTATTGTTGATAGACAACAATAATTTTTTCACTTCTTCCACACTCACTTTACGAAATGAAAATTGTCTTTCATAATTTGATCACTTATACTTGGATGTATAGAGTCAGAGTTTGTTGTTGGCATGTCATGTCTAAATTTGCTAATCTTGCCAATGAAAAAAATAATTAAAGTAGATGGCACTATCAGTGGGTTTTGTGATTCAATGAATGATGGAGCTGAGTTTGTCTTTTTACCCAAAATTTAATTTGTGTTCCAAAGCTTTTTACTATCATTCTTTATGTCATTTATCTTTGTTTCATCGTTTAGTTTCTTCATCTTTTTATTCAGTTTCGTCACTTGATTTCTCAATTTGCTGTACGTTTGCCAATCGGTTCAGATTTGCAATTCCTTCAAAATGGGTGCGGTCCAGAAATGATTTAAATCAAATGGAACGACCCTTATGCCACTACCGTTGATTCATTGTTCTGTCACTGTTTATGATTTGAACTTATTTGTGCTGTAATAGAGCCCCCTGTTTTATTATGAGCCAAATCCTAATTTTAGACATGCACGTAGGCCTACAACTCGAACTCAAGCTAATATCATCCATTGGCCTCAACTGAAGATATATCTGAACATTTGAGTTGCGGGTGCACATCTGAAGCACATCTCAATATTGGTGGTATTATACATTTTGCTTATAGATATGTAGTGGTGTAATTATGTAATATGATGTACTGTTTGTTTTTGTGTGATGTGCGTTTGTGTGAAGAGTCACTGCTGCCAAGGTGATCCATAATAAAGACCCCCCCCCCAAAAGTCAGGATTCAATTTATCCCCTATGCCCCTCAAACTCAACTCTGGACCTCGAAGCCAGTTACACTGTTTTGTTTTTCATTGTTCCCCTCTAACCCGGGACGCCAGGTGTATGCAATTCATTATCAGGTAGAACAGAAAACCAGCAGGCCCCGGACCTCGTAGGGTAAGAGTTGAATACCCCTGCATGCTATCACGTTTGCCTTAGAACTGTGATATTAATTGTTTTCTTTCTCTCTTTGTTCAGGTCCCGACCTGGTGAAGCGATAGTTGAGCGCACCATGCAGTACTTGGACTTCAACCAGCAGTAATATATAGTGGGTGGAAACGGAGGGATAAATAAACTGGGGAGAAAAAGAGAAGTATGGCCGTCTTTAATATGCTTGAGAATGTGGAAGACCTCTATGAGATCGGAGAAGTACTTGGGAGGTAAGGATGGACATTATAAAAGGTCTTCTTGCATTACTTTTCAAGGTCAATTTTGCATATGCTGTCTTGCTGCATAGTTCAATGTGAACTAACATTCAAAGTAAGCAATTGTAATAATTCAGAAACTGACATAATTGTGTATAGAAAGAAAATACTGAAAAGCTCAGGAAGGACCTACCTATTTCAACATTTTTCCAAACAACAACTAAATTGTCTCACTCTGTCGTCACCCCAGTGGCCACTTTGGGCAGGTGAGGGAGGTGCGCGAGCGGGCCACAGGGGCTCGCTGGGCTGGGAAATTCCTGAAGATCAGGAAGTGCGCTAGCAGCCGGCTGGGCATGGAGAGGAAGAATGTGGAACGGGAGGTTGAGGTGCTGCAGGCCCTACAGCATCCCAACATCATGGCCCTGAAGGATGTGTTTGAGAGCCGGGCCGAGGTGGTGCTGGTGCTGGAGCTGTGAGTGTAGGGGGGAGGTCTGACATGAGATACATGCAGGGCAAGTCATTCATTTCCGATGATGTGGCTGAATTATGTAGTAGAGTTAGTTTTTGGGTGGAGTTTTCCTCTATCTTTTGGTATTTGTTTCATTAGTCCATTGTTGATATAATCCCAAAATGTTTTGGATGTCAGCAATCAAGTTTTCAAGATATATAACTTTCGAAATACAGCCTGTTTGATGCATTTTGTTTGCATCATATGATGCTGCTTGGGCGGTATCTAGATTGTCGTACCTTCAAATATTAGACAGCAAGGCTCTTGATCCAGGAGGGGATTCTCTACTGTTACCAAGTGAAGCTTGATTTTGGAAGAAGCTAGTCACTTAGATAGATGGCTAACTAGCTACTAAATGAACACACCGAATGCACAACTGCAGAGCATTTAGCACATTTTAGACAGTTAACTTAATATCACATCAAATCAAATTTATTTATATAGCCCTTCGTACATCAGCTGATATCTCAAAGTGCTGTACAGAAACCCAGCCTAAAACCCCAAACAGCAAGCAATGCAGGTGTAGAAGCACGGTGGCTAGGAAAAACTCCCTAGAAAGGCCAAAACCTAGGAAGAAACCTAGAGAGGAACCAGGCTATGTGGGGTGGCCAGTCCTCTTCTGGCTGTGCCGGGTGGAGATTATAACAGAACATAGCCAAGATGTTCAAATGTTCATAAATGACCAGCATGGTCGAATAATAATAAGGCAGAACAGTTGAAACTGGAGCAGCAGCACAGTCAGGTGGACTGGGGACAGCAAGGAGTCATCATGTCAGGTAGTCCTGGGGCACGGTCCTAGGGCTCAGGTCCTCCGAGAGAGAGAAAGAAAGAGAGAATTAGAGAGAGCATATGTGGGGTGGCCAGTCCTCTTCTGGCTGTGCCGGGTGGAGATTATAACAGAACATGGCCAAAATGTTCATAAATGACCAGCATGGTCGAATAATAATAAGGCAGAACAGTTGAAACTGGAGCAGCAGCATGGCCAGGTGGACTGGGGACAGCAAGGAGTCATCATGTCAGGTAGTCCTGGGGCATGGTCCTAGGGATCAGGTCCTCCGAGAGAGAGAAAGAAAGAGAGAAGGAGAGAATTAGAGAACGCAGACTTAGATTCACACAGGACACCGAATAGGACAGGAGAAGTACTCCAGATATAACAAACTGACCCTAGCCCCCCGACACAAACTACTGCAGCATAAATACTGGAGGCTGGAGGCTGTTCATCTAATAGTTACAAGATATTTAACTGGCAAACATTTAGTTATCAGTACCAGACTATCAGTATGCTTTATAATGAAAAATTGCGACAGGTGAAATGAAGAACGCAATCTTTTTTTATATCCTAACGTATTGCACAAGTTGACTGCAGGTATTTAATTAAAAAGTAGCTACAAATATGATAATTTATTTTAAAACATCAAATAAATAGTTTAAATGGTTATTAACGGTATTGAAAAACCATGCCGTGGCTATTTACAAATACCCTGGTATACAGTGCCTTCAGAAATTATTCATACCCCTTGACTTAATCCACATTTTGTTGTGTTACAGCTTGAATTAAAAATATACTTTTCTCTCTCCCCCATCTACACCCAATAACACATAATGACAAAGTAAAAACGTGTTTTTAGAAATGTTTGCTAATTTATTGAAAATGAAATACAGAAATATCTAATTGACATAAGTTTTCATACCTCTGACTCAATACTTTGTAGAAGTACCTTGGGCAGCGATTACAGATGTGAGTCTTTCTCTAAGAGCTTTCCACACCTGGATTGTGGAACATTAGCCCATTATCCTTTTCAAAATTGATCATTGCTAGACAACCATTTTCAGGTCTCACCATTTGGTTTTCAAGTAGATTTAAGTCAAAACTGTAACTCGGCCACTCAGGAACATTCTCTGTCTTCTTGGTAAGCAACTCCAGTGTAGATGTGACCTTGTGTTTTAGGTTATTGTCTTGCTGAAAGATTATTTCATCTCTCAGTGTCTGGTGAAGAGCAAACTGATCCAGGTTTTCCTCTAGGATTTTGCCTGTGCTTAGCTCTATTCAGTTTATTTTTGATCCTGTCCTTAATGATTACAAGCATACACATAGCATGATGCAGCCACCCCTATGCTTGAAAATATGGAGAGTGGTACTTACTCAGTAATGTGCTGTATTTGATTTGCCCCAAACATAACACTTTGTATTCAGGACAAAAACGGAATTGCTTTTTGCCACATTTTTTGCAGTATTACTTTAGTGTCTTGTTGCAAACAGGATGTAATGTGTATTTTTAAAATTCTGTATAGGCCTCATTTTTTTCAGTCTGTCAGTTAGGTTAGCCTTGTGGAGTAACTACAATGTTGTTGATCCATTGGCCTCATGGTGAAATCCCTGAGTGGTTTCCTTCCTCTCTGGCATCTGAGTTAGGAAGGATGGCTGTATCTTTGTGACAGGGTTTATTGATACACCATCCAAAGTGTAAGTAATAACTTCACCAGGCTCAAAGGGATATTCAATGTCTGCTTTTTTACCCATCTACCAATAGATACCCGTCATTGCAAGGCTTTGTAAAACCTCCCTGGTCTTTGTGGTTTAATCTGTGTTTGAAATTCACTGCTCGACTGAGGGACCTTACAGATAATTGCATGTGTGGTGTACAGAGATGAGGTAGTCATTCAAAAATCATGTAAAACACGAGTATTGCACATATAGTGAGTCTATGCAACCTATTATGTGACTTGTTAAACACATTTCTACTCCTGAACTTCTTTAGGCTTCCCATTACAGGTTAATGTCTTGACTCAAGACATTTCAGCTTTTCATTTTTAATTCATTTGTAAAAATGTCTACAACATGATTCCATTTTGACATTATGGGGTATTGTGTGTAGGCCAGCAACAAAATGTCTAATTCAGGCTGTAACACAACAAAATGTGGAAAAGTGAAGGTGTGTGTATGGTATACCACCCAAGCCTAATGATGCGTTTCGGATCATATGATGCTAAATGCATCACACTGCCTGTATTTCTGTATTTTGAAAGTTATATCTTAAACCTTATTGCTGACATGCGAAACATTTTAGGTCTATATCAACAATGGACTAATGAAACAAATACCATAAGTTTATTGGGGGAATTTTCCTTTAAGTTCTGACACCTCTCCATTTCTCCTCGTTCCTCTTTCAGTATTAGTGGAGGAGAGCTGTTTGACTTCATTGCTGAGAAGGAGAACCTGACTGAGAGCGACGCCATCGACTTCATGAAGCAGATACTACTGGGCGTGGGCTTTATGCACAACAAACAAATAGGCCATTTTGACTTAAAGGTAAATTATGCTAGTGTTGATTTGACATATGATCCAACTTCTTTAGTTTGTTCTCACTCTATATGATATTTAAGAATCCAGTGCTGCAATAGTCTGTAGTAGTGGTTTACACTAACCTCCCCAATAACACTGCTAAAGTAGTATTACACATACAAATAGTACTACACAGCTTGTTCATTTATTTATTTTAGGTATGAGTGCTTAATGTGAAAAGAGCATATCTGTATTCATCCATCCCAAAACCACACAAACATGCTGACACTGCTACTTATTAGTGCAAACGTCCATGTCGCATGCTCATGTTTGTATCCACAGCTGCCACTAAAGGGAGTGTGCCTGTGCACTAGGGTGTTGAAGAACATGCTGTTCACGGTCCGGTCGGTCAGCATGCTGCTGACCTTTATGGTCAGATTGTCCTAATTTTGCATGTAAAATGTGTACTCCCCTTCCACGATCAGCCGGAAAACATCATGCTGTCGGACAAGATGGCACCAAACCCCGACATTAAGATCATTGACTTTGGGCTGGCCCACTGCTTGCAGTCGGGGGAGGAGTACAGGTGCATGAGTGGCACCCCCCAGTACATTTGTGAGTAGTACAGTCCTTTCATATGAGTTAGGACCTGTTTAAATACTATTTACATTCATGCATCCTTCCCCTCTACCTATAGTTGTTGTGAATAACTTATTGACATGACTGGATTCTTGAGGGCTTTGTAGTGAAACCTATTGCTTACATTGTATGCAAATTGTCACACCAGTGATTACTTTTAGGAAGGAAACAGAAGAAAAGGACAAGGACAGACTAAGCTACGTTCAGGACTGTTTCTGCCACCATGGTGGATCAGTCAGAATGTGAATCCGGAGATGTAGCAGTAATCCAGGTTTAGGGGTATTTATTACACAGTTGAACACGGGAACGAACAGAGGCACACGGGGGAGGGCTTGGAATGGAGTTAGGGCTTGTAAGGCCGGTAGGAAGGATGTGACTTGTAAGGCCTTGGAGATAGGATTGGATGTGGTGGTCTGGAAGGGATATACAAAAGGGAGACGTTAGAAACACATCAACATAAAAAAAAGTGCAGACAGGACAAAGTAGTACCAAGTGACTTACAGAGAATGGACTTAAGACTACAAACTAAGGAGGCTGCCAGGACTAAACATAAAAGGTAATTATCATAGCATGGACATAAAGGATACAACATAAGTTCAGGAAGCATAAAATACATGGTTGACATTTTACTCCTACAACTTAAGGCACCCTCATCATCACAAGAAAGGCAGGGCCACACCCCTTGGCATCACTGAGCAAACTATTCTAGTGTGTAGGAAGGAGCATGCTGGTTAAATGGGGAACTGAAAGTGGTGAAAAGGGCAGAGGAGGGGTGATTTGGGAGTGGAAACAGGTGTGGTGGAAAGGGGCAGATACGTTATTAAAGAATTTGAACAAGCCCCTTGTAATGTAGTGCCTATGTGGCTGAGGTCTCTTCTGTGGAAGTGAGCTCCTATTTCTAGGTCCAGGTGTTTCCATGGAGACAGTACAAGAAGTGCAGTGTCATGATCTGTGTTGATGGTTTTATGATAAACTAGGGTGGTTGCAATTCCAATTGAAACAGGAAGCGATTTGTTTGGTCTAGGAAAGTTGCCATTTCAGGGCATAACTACATTACCCTCCAACCCAGATAATTTCAGCAACCTCTTATCAATATAGTAATTATATTCTACATATTTAGTAATATATGACAAAGCAAAATAATCCTTAGAATCCTATTAGATTTTGAAACAACTGGTAGTTTGCCCCAAGACACACATCTCAAGCTGTCAAACACTATCTGCTTCAACACAGATTTGGTCAGCATGATAAGGTTGGCATGGTTACAAAGCTGGCCCTGTTTGGAATTCAAATGTGTTTGCCCAGCAGTAGCAGATAAAGTACTATAGGTTTAAATAATACAATGCGACTGGTGGAGGAAGTTATCTCAAAGTCACTGGCGTTGTTTGACTGGTAGAACCAATCTATGAATGGTTTTCTGATAAATGCAGTGTTCAGTTTGCATTCTTGAAAATGAAAATGTTTCCTTCACAGTAGGTGTGAAGTCTGATAGGCCATTGGGATTTGCGTATGTTTCAAGAATGCAGCTACATGCATAGACAAGTCTCTCAGATTGCTTTACTGCCATGAAATACCATTTGTAGATATTGCCAAAGCAGTATAGTGGTACAGCATTTCAGTAAATACAGTACAATGCAATGAGGATAATGAAATACAGTTCATTTCAGCAGTAATAATAATAATAGTACATACAACTCCAAAATTATTGTGACATTGACCCATTTTTTGTTGTTGTTTGTCTCTGTACTACAACACTGCATTTGAAATTATACATTATAGTATGAGGTTGTTGGATGCATTTGCTGTTTGTTTTGATTGTGTTTCAGATCATTTTGTGCCCAATAATAATCCGTGGTAAATAATGTATTGTGTCATTTTGGAGTCACTTTTATTGTAAATAAGAATAGAATATGTTTCTAATCACTTCTACATTAATGTGGCTGCTAGCATGATTACGGATAGTCCTGAATGAATTGTGAATAATGATGAGTGAGAAAGTTACAGACGCACAAATATCATACCCCCAAGACGTGCTAACCTCTCAGCATTATAATAACAGGGGAGGTTAGCATTTTTGTGCAGGTATGATATTTGAGTGTCTAACTTTCTCAATCATATTCCAAACTTTATTGTATCATCTCAAATCCAAAGTGCTGGAGTACAGAGCCAAAACAACAAAACATTTGTCACAGTCCCAATACATCTCTCCCTTTCTCAGCCCCTGAAGTGATCAACTACGAACCTCTGAGCACAGCTGTGGACATGTGGTGAGTGTGTGTACCACCACCTCTCCCAACATACACACTCACACACACACTTGCATATACAGACACCTAAATGGAACCTCAAAACACACACCCATCCCACACCTCTTGCTACCCAATAATAACCTCTTGGAAGGGGGACATTCTTTATATATATATACTTGGGATGCGTTCAGGCATGTGTAGGCACGCTCTCTCCTTTCCCTAAAAACACAGTGTGACTGTTTCTGGTTGAATGCATTAGCTTCACTCTGAGTTCAGCCACTCTTAAACAATCCGATTCTCTAGTGGGTTTCGGCTAGATACTGTGTTGTTTTCTTTACACAGAGATGAACTGTTTTGAGTCTAAAGGGTCGGATTTAATTGTAGTACAGTGGAATATGAGTGTACCTAGACGCGCTACACCCCAGCGTTAATAAATGGTGCAAAAATATAAGGACTTTGGGGGGGAAAAACAACTTTCCCCAGGACACTTCACATTGTGACTATCCCCGAAAAAGTAAATGAGCATTCAGATGTCTGTGTTGATCTTTGAGGTTTATTTTAGGGACAAACACAGGCTTATGTTTTCGATGTGTCATACCCCTTCCCCAGAGCCTCAGGCAGGAAAATGTTAGAGGAAGCTGATTATAGTACATTTGGAAATACGAACGCAAACATTAAAAACTACTCACCACAACAGCTCTGTCTACATCCTTTGGAATAAAGTTAAGATATTGAGATAAGAACTGAGCCTCTCTAGGGCCTCCATGAACAAAATAACCACATGACTGTTAGATCTTTGTTTGTGTTTACATCCCCCTATAGGAGCATCGGAGTGATCACCTACATACTGTAAGTTGAGGGAGAAAAGGGGGGTGCTAGTGTACATTTGGATTTACACATATGCTCAATTCCAAATCAACCCGTAGCCTACTATAACCCTATACAAATGTGACAATATTGCCATTTTCCTCTGTTGACTTGGAATTGGGCTATAGTAACAGCAACCTTCTTTTCCCCGACTCCGCTTATTTTTCCAGACTGAGTGGTTTGTCCCCGTTCCAAGGGGACACGGACGAGGAGACACTGAGGAACATCATAGCCCTGAACTACAAGTTTGACGACCACCACTTCAGCATGACCAGCGCCATGGCTAAAGACTTCATCCAGAAGCTCTTTGTGAAAGATCAGAAGTAAGTAATGCATTGGTCATGGGTAATTTGGCCAACTAGGATGTCCTTTTACGATGTCAAGAACAAATATGGATCGGTGACTGTAATAGTGAATGGATCACTTATTTTGTGACTTTGTACCTATCGTAAATGGACAGATACTTGTTTTTTTCAGCCACTATTGATAGAATAGGAACTCTGTATTGTATGAATATATCACCCTTTGTCTGGCTGCCTGTGGTTGCCATTGTTTGTCTGCCTGTCTCTGTGTAGTGAAATAATGACAGCTGAGAATGACGGCTTTTTCCCCCAGCTGCTTTTAATAGAATATGAACTTACATGTTTGAAATTAATAGATTACCCTTTGACTGTATGTGGCTGCCACTGCCTGCCTGCCTGTCTGCCTTTCTCTGTTTGTCTGTCTGTGTGCCGATCATTATTGTCTCTCTGTCGGTCTGTCTCTGTGTAGTGAGAGAATGACCGCTGAGGAGTGTCTACACCACCCCTGGATCAAGGTGAGAGTCGGCAGCACAAGGCTTTGCTCCCGACAAATGGTTTAATATTGCACGTTTAATATGTGTACTTGTTATTAATCTCCTTCCCTCATCATCGCTTCCTCTTTTTTAGCCTCTGACACGGACACAGGTGGCCAACAGGAATCGCTCCTCCATCAACATGAAGACCTTTAAGAAGTTCAATGCCAAGAGGAAATGGAAGGTGAGTAGGATATGTGTCCTATCATTTTATGCCATATCACATATTATGGCACTGAATAAAGCTCAAATCTTGAAAATGTGCATGCGTTTTATTACAGATAATGATATCAAACGGAGGTCATTGATACACAGTCAATGCTTGTATTGTGGAACTAAACTAACAAACAGGGCATGAACGTGACGCGGTAATGTTTCGTCCGAAAAGGCCCTTTTCAAGTCTACTCTGTCTATTAGAACACAAAGTGCACTGACATTATAGTCTGGGACAACAGAGTACATGTTCACTAAATTTAGTTTTACACAAGACAAACACAAAACCGGTTTTGAACGTACAGCCACATTGAGAAACAGGGCCTATACATCATAGTGTTAGTTAAGGGCAGTGCTCAAATAACACAACAGCAAACGTTGACACAGCATGTGGGTCGATATTTACTCTTACTTACTCTTCTGTTCTCCTGATCTGTCTTTTTTCTGTCTAACATCTGACTCTTATGTTCTGCTGTCCCCTCCATCCATCCTCCCCTTTTCTTTCTACCTTGTTTCATATCTCCTTTCCTCTGATCCTCTCGCTCTCTCTCCCTCTCTGTAGATGTCATATAACATGGTATGGATGTGTAACAGGCTGCATCGGCTGAAGCTGCTTTGTAAGACTAGTGCATTGGCGGGCGAGGAACTGGTGAGTAGTAAGGCTGCCATGACAGTCCAACGAAGAGTTACACTTGAACGAATCCCATTACATTGGTCATTAAGTGTGCCCCTCATTTCCAACGTCTATTGTTAAAAATGATATTCATTGCAAAAATGCTATATTTCCAGGCTTTGAAAATGAACAGGTGATATAGCCTACTGTATCCTTAACTCAAATGGCTTATCATCCAAACTTAGCTTCTCTCTTGTTTTTATGTGTTTGATGACATCTATAAAATCACATAAATAAAGACTAAAAAGGGAGCGTGGGGTAGAAAACATTGCATAGAACTTGACTGTATTCAAATTCCCTTTGCACACTACTGAGCCAAACCGAGCCAAGCATAGTTGTACTGGACTGGCCTACATGATTACGCATTCATCTTAGTTGCTTGAACTGTTCTGAAAAGAACAATGTGAAAATAAAATAACCGAGCAAGCACACTATAATTTGTCTGCCCTATAGTGTAAATCCGATAAATGAGAACTAACCTGCGATATCTCTCCTTGTCAGAGACCGTGTGAGAGTGACCAGGAGGACACAGAGACCAAGCCAGCCTCACTCATTCGCCGGCGACTCAGCAACAGTTCATAGACTCCACCACCAGGGGGAGACAAAGCATCAAGCTGCAGTGCACAGGTTCCTTTACAGTGACACAACCAAGCCTACAGTATTTGCACTCCCACTTTACCAGGCCTCGAGGGAGGGTAAGACCAAGACAGGCTGACACAAGCGCCGGGCACACAAGGAATTTTCGGGCTCTATGTCCCTACATGAGACTTGTCCTTGATGAAGTGGAATGGAATCTACGGCACAAGGCCTGTCAAGGCTCAACTTTAGGCTCAATGCACTTCAGGTGGATTGGAGGTAATTCCAGTAAGAGCACAAGTACAAAGGTGTGATGGCTTCCGTGAGGGAGCAAATATTTAACAAGGCTCTCGATGGGGTAAAATTTAAGAAAACCAAGCATGACTTGTTTTTAGAGTTCAGCTCACCATTACTGTGGCTTATTGCATGTTTTTATGGTGCTTTTGCAGTTGTAAAGGTCAACTGATAGCAGGCGGTGACATTATTGTTCTTATGGTGAAGTTACTGATTTGGGGATGAACAGTACTGGATTGCCAGGTAGGTCACCCGTGATACAAGTCAGTATTTGACGTCCATCCATGTCGGAGGATGTCAGGAGGGGAATATTAATGTATTATATTATGTTATATACAGTATAATAATACAATTATACAATATTATATAATGCTATACAATTATAAAATATCTAGTGTCCTAAACATGATTACCAAGTACTCTCATGTTGTACGACGGACAAATGTTTTAAGATAACTGACCAGTATAAATAGCACAGCAAATGAACTTTTAAATGTTCTACTCCTAGAAATAGGACAATGAATACATTCTAGTTTTACTAATCCAAACAATGTCGTCCTGCATACAGTAAATACTCTGAACACTCCACGCTCTATTGCAGTGTTTCCCAACCCTAGTCCTCGAGCACCCCCAGCAGCACACATTTTTATTTTAACCCTGGACAAGCACACCTGATTCAACTTGTCAACTAATCATCAAGCCCACAGTGAGTTGAATGAGGTGTGTTTGTCAAGGGGTACCCCGGGTTGGAAACACTGCTCTACTGAACTAGTAGCGTTACTGAAGATCATACATTGATGCATGACAAGTAACGTGACATGTTGGTCTATGAATGATCTTTTTGTGAGAACTATATACGTTTTCTGTTTCTCTAAGAAGTTTAAGAATTTGTTTTCTTTGATTATAACCTTGTGAAAATACTTTAAATCGACTGTCAGTGTTAAGTGTGGTTATTTTAAATAAAGGTACATGGTGGTCAACAGGTTTTGTGAATACATTTTGGAATCATCCCCCTTACGCACTTTTTAAATCATAGGGAATCGAACAATGGTGCAGGCCATACTTTTTAATCAGCTCTTAATATTCTAACTTAGACCAGAGTTTTGCACCTCTGCACTAGTTTAACTCTGCAATGTGTCATTGTTGGTCAGGGGGGACCTGAATGCTGTCAAGCCGCATTCTTAAAAAAGTGTCTGGGTAAATAGGAGCATGACCATTGTGTAATAGCCCACTCTTGAAGCTGTAGCCTATATTTTGAGGACCAAAATTAAAATAAGCCTTTGGGCTTTATTGTACTAATTCTCCTTTAAAAACAGTCCTATGTAATTTATCCCACTGGAGCATCTTATTTTTCATTAAAATAGATACATTTATTAATTAAAAACAACCTTTCGGATGAGTGCAGATTGGGGTTCCAACCGGGTTCCAACAGTCTTCGGTCGCCCTCTGCAGGAGTAAACCAAAAAGCACAAGAACGAATACATGGGCTGGCCTACCAATGATTTCTCTATTGATGAGAGATGATCAATACAGAAAAAAACAGTAGTGAATTGATTGCCTTACCTGGTCCATTATCAACCCGAAAATTAGTTGATATAATAAAGTATCTCATGAAATGTCTAGGCCTATAATAAAATTATAATTCTATAATAATTCTAACACTTTTGTGAGATAAATAATGTTAGAGTTACATTTAAAGCTATAATATCATGTTTACATATGATACTATCAAAGAGTTGGTGCAAAAACAAAACATGAACAATAAAACAATATTTAATGTTGCACTCCATGTGATTTTCACTTATAAGTCATTTCTACAAATCCTATCAATCGGTAATCAAGCGATACGTTGAAATTCAAATAATGTTTCATGTATGGGTTTAACAAAATTCCAAAAACGTTATTTATATTTCTTGATAAATCATTATTTGTAATAAACCCGTCAATTAAAATGTGCACGCGCGCGTCTCAGTCCAAAGTGCTTGAGCTGCACGCACGCAGTCCACAGAAGGAGGAGATGGGGGAGTAACGATTCTCGCAGAAGACCAAGGGGCAACACGACAAGAAGTTATTTGGCGACACTGCTGAGGCGGGTCAACAAACAAATGACCGAAGACTTCGTGTAAATATTCGACCTGGAAAATCGTTTGGCAATATTCTTAAGAAGCAGTCTAGGTGGTGTCTTGAAGCTTGTTTCCTTTTGGATCAGGTTCTTTTCTCTGGAACTATTTCTTGGGATCTCGCGCAGAAAGAAACGGATTGATATAAATCCAAGAAGAAAGGTAAAAACCGCCGAGAGAACTTCTTATTCAAAATATAACTAGGAACAATGAGTTTATACACCACCAAATTATTGTACGAACTTTGAAACAGAACAGTAGTCCATTTGCATTTTAGTGAGTGAATGTTTCGTGGAGTCCGGTACGAACATCTTCCATAAAAAAAAAAACGTGAATTCGTCTTAATTTTATTCACATTTGCGTCGATATAACCCGTGTTTTCAGTTAGCCTAAATAGTGTAGTCATCAAAATCCGTCTAAATTAGCCTACATACAATTATACTGTAGCCTAATTACTACCTTGCTTGTAATATGCTACGAGTTGCTTACTTCTAAATTTAGCGTTAAATAAAATGTCAATGTCTTGAACATTCAGAGCAAACCTAACAGTGCGGGTGGCTTACACTAAGTTAAATATATATCTAAACCTATACTTAGTTTTTAAAGTCTTGTTTCTCCTGGGTTGTTCTTCTAAAGTAAAACGACACACAAGGCAATAGTAAATATGTCGTCTCCTACGAATGATGCAGCGCCCTTCTCCCGTCTTGGGACAATCAGTGTAATTTTGTAAATGCCAGATCTCAATGACAAGACACATCGTTCACCCAAGTTTCAAAACATTTTTGCCAGTGCTGTCAAAGACATCACGTACCGACCGAGACAGATCCACAGTACTCTCCCTGATTTCATCGTAGGGGGACAATAAACCCTAGGAGCTGGAGACCGAAAGTACAGGAAGTTATGAGGATGGCCACCTTTTCAGAACACTTTTCTCAACAACAGTAAAAAACAGCACTACAAAGTATGCTTTAGCATGTATTTCATTATTCTAAAGAGAACGCTAGACTGCTATAGTTTTACAGCAATAACTCAGCTCTTAGACTCATACCCCATTCATACAGAGGGCTTTAACTACAAAGTACCTTCCTTTTGCAGGTTCAGAATTGTGGGGGGCAAAAATAAGGGATTCTATCAATGTGCATATTTAGTCAATCAGACTTAGTAGTCCTTAGTAGTGTAGGTCTATAGGCAACAACCAGGCAGCAACTGTAGCAGAAGCCCTTTCCTCAATGTGCGTGTGTCTGAGTGTCCCCATTTCCATCCTAAAGAGATTAGCTAATGAATGCTTGGAGTCATAGGGAGGTAAGGTGAATTCAATACCCGTTGGCCATCTCTCCCCTAGGAGTCCCAATTGAGTAGAATCTGTAGATAGTCACGCTCAATGTTCAGCTAAGAATGTGTATCCCCCTGAGAGCGAGAGAAAAAGAGTAACACAACAATCCTTAAACTCTTTAGCTGTTTTGTGAAGGGCCCATGTCTTTGTATTACGGTACATCCCCCAAAGCACTTGTTACCTGAGACTAAACCATCCTCATCGTGCTGCCTGACGGATTTCATGCTTGAAGTGTGCTACTTACCAAAACCGAGCTGTCGGAATGAAAAAGGTCAGAGAATGAAGTTGTCGAGAAATGAAACCAAGATTATGCAAGTGAAGAATAGCTTTTGAAGGTACTTAGAACTTCTGATACAGATCTGTCTGTGAGAGGTGGAGTAATGGAGGAAAGAAAGACAGACAATGTGGGGAAAGAGATGAGGAGAATAAGAGCAATGTTGTGTCGTAGCATTTTGTCACTTTGGATGTAAAAATGACTCATGTATTTTCCTACCTTCAACCATCTTTGTTTTATTTCCAGAAAAACAGGGATTTTATTTATTTATTTATTTCACCTTTCACCTATTTCACCAGGTAGGCTAGTTGAGAACAAGTTCTCATTTGCAACTGCGACCTGGCCAAGATAAAGCATAGCAGTGTGAACAGACAACACAGAGTTACACATGGAGTAAACCATTAACAAGTCAATAACACAGTAGAAAAAAAGGGGAGTCTATATACAATGTGTGCAAAAGGCATGAGGTAGGCGAATAATTACAATATTGCAGATTAACACTGGAGTGATAAATGATCAGATGATCATGTACAGGTAGAGATATTGGTGTGCAAAAGAGCAGAAAAGTAAATAAATAAAAACTGTGGGGATGAGGTAGGTGAAAATGGGTGGGCTATTTACCAGTAGACTATGTACAGCTGCAGCGATCGGTTAGCTGCTCAGATAGCTGATGTTTGAAGTTGGTGAGGGAGATAAAAGTCTCCAACTTCAGCGATTTTTGCAATTCGTTCCAGTCACAGGCAGCAGAGTACTGGAACGAAAGGCGGCCGAATGAGGTGTTGGCTTTAGGGATGATCAGTGAGATACACCTGCTGGAGCCCGTGCTACGGATGGGTGTTGCCATCGTGACCAGTGAACTGAGATAATGCGGAGCTTTACCTAGCATGGCCTTGTAGATGACCTGGAGCCAGTGGGTCTGGCGACGAATATGTAGCGAGGGCCAGCCGACTAGAGCATACAAGTCGCAGTGGTGGGTAGTATAAGGTGCTTTAGTGACAAAACTGATGGCACTGTGATACACTGCATCCAGTTTGCTGAGTAGAGTGTTGGAAGCAATTTTGTAGATGACATCGCCGAAGTCGAGGATTGGTAGGATAGTCAGTTTTACTAGGGTAAGCTTGGCAGCGTGAGTGAAGGAGGCTTTGTTGCGGAATAGAAAGCCGACTCTTGATTTGATTTTCGATTGGAGATGTTTGATATGAGTCTGGAAGGAGAGTTTGCAGTCTAGCCAGACACCTATGTACTTATAGGTGTCCACATATTCAAGGTCGAAGCCATCCAGGGTGGTGATGCTAGGTCGGGCATGCGGGTGCAGGCAGCGATCGGTTGAAAAGCATGCATTTGGTTTTACTAGCGTTAGGGCTACTAGTTCCCCTTTGGGAACTCACCCCACCCCCCCTGAGCTGTAATGTGGCGCAGGGAACGCAAGAAATAATCCTAAAAATATTTAACCTCCACAGAATCGCTTGAAAAATGGCTCAAATGAAAGATAAAGAAGTTATTTATCTACCCAGCAAGTCAGATTTCTAAAATGTTTTACGGCGAAAACATAGCACATATTTATGTCCAACCACCACTGCATACATACTTCATTAGCTTAGCCAAGTAGGAAAAAATATGCAATCAACAAACGCAGGATTAAAAGAAAAATAATTTCACTAACCTTTTGAAATCTTCATCAGATGACAGTAATATAACATGTTACACAGTACATTCATTTTTTTTCAATAATATGCAATATATATCCATAAATATCTGTTTACAATTATGCATCGTTCAAAAAATGCTACTCCAATGTCAGGAGAAATAAATAGCTCCGGCAGATAACGTCAGCAAACAAGGAATACACATCATAAACTTTGACTAAATATGCATGTTTTACATATGTATGGCAAGATAAACTTCTTCTAAATGCAATTGCTATGTTACAATTATTTTTAACGTTACATTTGGCGTTTACTAGGCTATAATAGAGAGTCGGCGCTCTCAGTTAGCATGCTGACTCCTCTATCATGGAGTCGGCAGAAACCCAAAATGAAGACGTAAATATTCCCTTACCATGGCTGTTCTTGCTTCAGAAGACGTGGAAGGGTTAATACTCACCAAGTTAGCGTTCAGTTTGCAAGTCTGTGTCTTTCCGTTCTCAAACTAGACACTTTTCGGTCTAAATGTATGCAAATTTCAAGTGGCTGCGCACCAAAATGTCGAAAGTATACATTATATTTCGAGTAAACTTATCAAACTATGTTTATAATTAAGCCTTAGCATGTTATAAAGGTCTACAGCAATCGTGAGGGCGAACAGATTAGCACACGTTGTTCAGTCTGTCCTGGGAGAAAGAGAGAAAATCTTCAGTCTCCCATTGGTGAATTTTTTTTGTGCGTCACCGGGACGTTTGGTCACGCTGAACGTCTCGTGAGCACGTGATTCTCGCAGTTACAGGCCTCATCGAAAGCAGGCTTCACGCTGAAGACATAGAACGTGTTTCCATGGTTATAGCTCTTTGGGAAGTGTGTAACCAATGACGTCAAAGTGAGGGCAACTTTTCCCATTACAAGAGAGACTTTGGGAGAATGCATGCCCTGAGAGTTCTGCTTTAGCTAGAGACAAAATTTAAACGGTTTTATAAGCTTTAGAGTGTTTCCTATTCGATAACAATTTTTAATTGCATATATTAGCAACTTTTGACAAAAATTTATCATGGTTTATATGGGTGCCGAATTCCTCCAGAAGGGGCAGTATTCAGGGCTAGCCCTATTAAGAGCAGTTGGAGGCCACGGAAGGAGTGTTGTATGGCATTGAAGCTCGTTTGGAGGTTAGATAGCACAGTGTCCAATGACGGGCCGAAAGTATATAGAATGGTGTCGTCTGCGTAGAGGTGGATCAGGGAATCGCCCGCAGCAAGAGCAACATCATTGATATATACAGAAAAAAGAGTCGGCCCGAGAATTGAACCCTGTGGCACCCCCATAGAGACTGCCAGAGGACCGGACAGCATGCCCTCCGATTTGATACACTGAACTCTGTCTGCAAAGTAATTGGTGAACCAGGCAAGGCAGTCATCTGAAAAACCGAGGCTACTGAGTCTGCCGATAAGAATATGGTGATTGACAGAGTCGAAAGCCTTGGCAAGGTCGATGAAGACGGCTGCACAGTACTGTCTTTTATCGATGGCGGTTATGATATCGTTTAGTACCTTGAGTGTGGCTGAGGTGCACCCGTGACCGGCTCGGAAACCAGATTGCATAGCGGAGAAGGTACGGTGGGATTCGAGATGGTCAGTGACCTGTTTGTTGACTTGGCTTTCGAAGACCTTAGATAGGCAGGGCAGAATGGATATAGGTCTGTAACAGTTTGGGTCCAGGGTGTCTCCCCCTTTGAAGAGGGGGATGACTGCGGCAGCTTTCAATCCTTGGGGATCTCAGACGATATGAAAGAGAGGTTGAACAGGCTGGTAATAGGGGTTGCGACAATGGCGGCGGATAGTTTCAGAAATAGAGGGTCCAGATTGTCAAGCCCAGCTGATTTATACGGGTCCAGGTTTTGCAGCTCTTTCAGAACATCTGCTATCTGGATTTGGGTAAAGGAGAACCTGGAGAGGCTTGGGCGAGGAGCTGCGGGGGGGGGGGCGGAGCTGTTGGCCGAGGTAGGAGTAGCCAGGCGGAAGGCATGGCCAGCCGTTTAGAAATGCTTGTTGAAGTTTTCGATAATCATGGATTTATCGGTGGTGACCGTGTTCCCTAGCCTCAGTGCAGTGTGCAGCTGGGAGGAGGTGCTCTTGTTCTCCATGGACTTCACAGTGTCCCAGAACTTTTTGGAGTTGGAGCTACAGGATGCAAACTTCTGCCTGAAGAAGCTGGCCTTCGCTTTCCTGACTGACTGCGTGTATTGGTTCCTGACTTCCCTGAACAGTTGCATATCGCGGGGACTATTCGATGCTGTTGCAGTCCGCCACAGGATGTTTTTGTGCTGGTCGAGGGCAGTCAGGTCTGGAGTGAACCAAGGGCTGTATCTGTTCTTAGTTCTGCATTTTTTGAACGGAGCATGCTTATCTAAAATGGTGAGGAAGTTACTCTTAAAGAATGACCAGGCATCCTCAACTGACGGGATGAGGTCAATGTCCTTCCAGGATACCCGGGCCAGGTCGATTAGAAAGGCCTGCTCACAGAAGTGTTTTAGGGAGCGTTTGACAGTGATGAGGGGTGGTCGTTTGACTGCGGCACCGTAGCGGATACAGGCAATGAGGCAGTGATCGCTGAGATCCTGGTTGAAGACAGCAGAGGTGTATTTGGAGGGCCAGTTGGTCAGGATGATGTCTATGAGGGTGCCCTTGCTTACAGAGTTAGGGTTGTACCTGGTGGGTTCCTTGATGATTTGTGTGAGATTGAGGGCATCTAGCTTAGATTGTAGGACTGCCGGGGTGTTAAGCATATCCCAGTTTAGGTCACCTAACAGAACAAACTCTGAAGCTAGATGGGGGGCAATCAATTCACAAATGGTGTCCAGGGCACAGCTGGGAGCTGGGGGGGGTCGGTAGCAGGCGGCAACAGTGAGAAACTTATTTCTGGAGAGAGTAATTTTCAGAATTAGTAGTTCGAACTGTTTGGGTATGGACCTGGAAAGTATGACATTACTTTGCAGGCTATCTCTGCAGTAGACTGCAACTCCTCCCCCTTTGGCAGTTCTATCTTGACGGAAGATGTTATAGTTGGGTATGGAAATCTCTGAATTTTTGGTGGCCTTCCTGAGCCAGGATTCAGACACGGCAAGGACATCAGGGTTAGCAGAGTGTGCTAAAGCAGTGAGTAAAACAAACTTAGGGAGGAGGCTTCTGATGTTGACATGCATGAAACCAAGGCTTTTTCGATCACAGAAGTCAACAAATGAGGGTGCCTGGGGACATGCAGGGCCTGGGTTTACCTCCACATCACCCGCGGAACAGAGGAGGAGTAGTATGAGGGTGCGGCTAAAGGCTATCAAAACTGGTCGCCTAGAGCGTTGGGGACAGAGAATAAGAGGAGCAGGTTTCTGGGCATGGTAGAATATATTCAGGGCATAATGCGCAGACAGGGGTATGGTGGGGTGCGGGTACAGCGGAGGTAAGCCCAGGCACTGGGTGATGATGAGAGAGGTTGTATCTCTGGACATGCTGGTTGTAATGGGTGAGGTCACCGCATATGTGGGAGGTGGGACAAAGGAGGTATCAGGGGTATGAGGAGTGGGACTAGGGGCTCCATAATGAACTAAAACAATGATCACTAACCTGAGCAACAGTATACAAGGCATATTGACATTTGAGAGAGACATACAGCGAGGCATACAGTAATCACAGGTGTTGAATTGGGAAAGCTAGCTAAAACAGTAGGTGAGACAACAGCTAATCAGCTAGCACAACAACAGCAGGTAAAATGGCGTTGACTAGGCAACGGGGCCGACAGATAAAACAAACAAGCAGAATGGAGTACCATGATTAATGGACAGTCCAGCGTGCATCAGCTATGTAGCCAAGTGATCAGTGTCCAGGGGGAAGTGGTGGATGGGGCGGGGGAGCTGGACTGGCGAGTGTTATCCAGGTTAAAAAACTAACAATGACTAAATAGCTTGTAGCTAGTTAGCTGGTTAGCTTCTGGAGGTTCTTGAGTGTGTTCTAAAAATTTAAAATAATAGCGATTCCGTATCACATTGGGTGAGGCAGGTTTCCGGAAGGTATAAACAAATTTTAAAGAAAATCGGGAAGAGATAGCAAGTACATATGGGCCACTGAGTGTTTGGAACGCGGCGATGCAGACGGTTAGCAGGCCTGTGCTAACAAGCTAAGAGTTAGCAGGCCGGGGTAAACAAGGTAGTAGTTAGCGGACCTGGGCTAAACAAGCTAGCAGTTAGCAGGCCGAATTAGCAGGCAAGGAGATAGCGAGGGCTAGAGTGTTAGCCTTTGGGGGACGTCGCGATGGGGTGAGTCTGTTTATTCCTCTTCATGCGGTGACATCGATAGACCAGTCGTGGGTCCGGGTATTGTAGCCCAGGAGTATGCTACGGTGGCAGCACAGGGGCTCTGGCCGGGCTAGCTTCAAGCTACGTGGGTGGAAACGCTAGCCAGGAGTAATCAACCAGGGTTGCGGTTTAGCTCGATAGCTAGTTGTGAAGATCCAGCTGAAAAAAAAAAAAAAATTCCGTTTGCGGTGGGAATCCGGGGATAAAAAAAAAAAAATAGGTCCGTTATGCTCTGGTTAGCGTTGCGTTGTTCGAACTGGCGAGAGCTTTCCGAGCTAAAGGTTAGCTGATGACCGGTTAGCTGAAGACCGCTAGCATAGCTGGTGAGGGGTTCCGGTTCCGAAGTAAATATAAATACTTTAGGAAAAAGTAGCTACATTGGGTGAGGCGGGTTGCAGGAGAGTATTTGGAAGCTTAGGTTTAGCAAAATGTTTTTAAAGATATGTGAAGAAAAAAAATGTAAAACAAAAAAAGACGATGTATACAGAGAGACGATACGACAGGACGACTTACTGCTACGCCATCTTGAAGGAATTGTCCGTAGAGCTCGAGACAGGATTGTGTAGAGGCATAGATAGATTTTGGGAAGGGTACCAAAGAATGTATCCTGCATTAAAGGTCCTCAAGAACACAGTGGCCTCCATCATTCTTAAATGGAAAAAGTTGAGTCATCAAGACTTCCTAAAGCTGGCCATCTGGCCAAACTGAGCAATCGGGGGAGAAGGGCCCTGGTCAGGGAGGTGACCAACAACCCGATGGTCACTTTGACAGAGCTCCATAGTTCCTCTGTGGAGATGGGTGAACCTTCCAGCAGGACAACCATCTCTGCAGCACTCCACCAATCAGGCCTTTATGGTAGAGTGGCCATACGGAAGCCACTCCTAAGTAAAAGGCACATGACAGCCCGCTTGGAGTTTGCCAAAAGGCACCTTAAGGACTCGTAGACAATGAGAAACAAGATTCTCTGGTCTGATGAAACCAAGATTGAACTCTTTGGCCTGAATGCCAAGTGTCACATCTGGAGGAAACCTGGCACCATCCCTACAGTGAAGCATGGTGTTGGCAGCATCATGCTGTGGGGATAGGGAGTGGGAGACCAGTCAGGATTGAGGGAAGGATGAACGGAACAAAGTACAGAGAGATCCTTGATGAAAACCTGCTCCAGAGTGCTCAGGACCTCAGACTGGGGCTAAGGTTCACCTTCCAACAGGACAACGACCCTAAGCACAGAGCCAAGACAATGAGGAGTGACTTTGGGAAAAGTCTCATTCCTAAAAAACTTTTTTTCCTTTGTCATTATGGGGTAGTGTGTGTAGATTGATGAGGGGGGAATAAACTATTTAATCAATTTTAGAATAAGGCTGTAACCTAACAAAATGTAGAAAAAGTCAAGGGTCTGATTACTTTCTGAATGCACTGTATGTTTTTCTATGAGTGTGATAACAGCTTTGAGTGCATCGACATGTCATATAAGCAGAACATCGATGTAAGCACAGGGTTCTACCATGCAATCACACAGTGGGCAAACACTTGAGATAAATTAGATTGGCTTTGGATGTCACCACACCCAATAGCACACAGAACAACACTTGCACAACCTTCTGACAACACTCAACCTTTGTACAACCCTTTCACAACACTCATCATGTCTTTGAAAACAAATATAACTTCCCCTAACCCATTCTTTTTAGAACACAAGGCTATACTTAAAAACAGTTTGAAAGCCTTGTATTGAACACATCAAAAAGGTATGATAACACAAAAAAAACAATAGCAAGTTAAATAGATTCCACAACTTTAACACTAGTAATCAATCAAAATCAATCAAATGTATTTATAAAGCCCTTATTAAAATCAGCCGATGTCACAAAGTGCTACACAGAAACCCAGCCTAAAACCCCAAACAGCAAGCAATGCAGATGTAGAAGCACAACATTGATACAATGTCACTAACTAAACACACAAAGTCACAACATTTTTATAACATTATCCATTATACTGTCATAACATAACACCCTCAGTGAGCATGCTCTTGTGTTGTAATGGACAAATGAATAGCATGATCACTATTCACATCACTCTTTTCATCACTTTCACAACACTTAAAGTGCAATATCACTAGATTTACCAGCATAGTTGTCATCAAATACAGGTTATACTTCATCACTTTCTTTTCGTCAACCTCTGCTCACTCCCGCAGGTGTTTTTCTATCCTCTCCCACCTCATTCCTTTCTCTTCCTCCCTCTATTCAATCTGTAATTAATATCAGGTTGGGGAATGCTGTGTTTTGACAAGCAGCTTGTTGCAGGACATTTTGGTTTGCCTTGGGATGGATGGATGGATATACACGTGTCAGCTCGGATAGCATATAAAAAGCTGGGTTATGCTCAGATGCATGAGAAAGGAAATAGACACACACTTAGGATGCAACACAGATCTATACAACACAATGGAGCTTCAATGCCAATTTCAGCTGAGCTTCTTAATAGAAGAACATCATTAATGCATGACAGCTGTTTGAAATGGCTTGTTTTCACCAAATACACAGAAACTACTCCAAATGAGTCGCGAGTATAAACCTGTATACAAAAGGGATTAACTGGTTGCAGTTTAACATTTCCTCTTCCAACTACCAGTAGGCCTTCAACAAGAAAATAACTTGATCCTGGCAGTATGAACAATATAAGCATAAAGGTTATTTTGTACTAGTAGGCCTTTATCCCCCTATCCTTTCTTTCTGTTCTGACTAGGTGCTATATCTCAGTCTTCGGTCTTTCTCTAACAATTCCCATCATATCCAACTGTCATATTCCTACTCTCTTCCGCCCTATCCTTGTTCAGGCCCATAGAGCAAACATGGAAAACAATGGGGAGTGTGATGGGTCAGCAAATACGTCAGTGTTCAACTCTGAGTGAATGAATGTGTGTGTGTGTGTGTCCGCGCACATTTGTGTGTGACAGAGTGAAAAGTCTGCAAGCATACTGGACATGTCTAGCAGTATGTCAATATTTATCTGAAAGTGCATTCACACATGATGCAACAGCCCAGCCCGTGAGAGTGAAAGAAAGAGGTGGTTTGTACAGTGTGTACAGTAATACTATATGTCCATTCAGACTGCAGGTGCATGACACAGTCACAGGACACAAAGCACTGAATAGTGTTCGGCAAACAAGTTTGAACAGTCTCTATGGGCAACCAAAGCATCAAAACACAAGTAAATATAATTGGTAAAACTCAAGTTTGAAAGACCTGTTCTAAAGTCCCACTATTCAATAAAATTACACCTATTCAATATATTGAGTAAATATTTTATTTTCCTTATTCCTCATTAGTCCACTACTTACCTGGTATTCTCTTCAAAATAACATGCTAAAATGATAATTACAAATTACTTCCTGTATTGACAAATTAGCTTTTGGTTTCTTAAAACAAGCACCAGTGTCTTCTATTTGTTGCCCATTGAGTTATATTCTATGATGGAAATACTTGAAAAGTTCCCACTATTACCACAATATTTCTTGGTTTGAGTACTTTAGAACTCAACCAGTTTATCCTCTTAGGGACTAGCCACCTACTACTACTAGCCTTGGTGCAGACCCTCACATTTCAGCTCTATAAAATAAAGGAATAATCTCACTGACATGGTTGCACCGGATTTCTTCAATTGACATAGCTGCATCCTGACATCCACATGCTGAAATACAAATGCTATAGAGAGAAAGAGTCGTATAATAACTACAATAAAATAGGTAAACTTTTCTACTATGGGGGATTGTAGATTGACAGGCTAGTGATTTTGCTGTTCGTTGGCTGAGCAAAAGTAAATGTGGAGAGTTGTATCTTCTAAGTCCACATCCGAAATCGGTAAGAAGGGCCACACATCGTTGCATCCTCGACTTACATCTTCTGTTAATATAATTTACCATAACCAAAATGTGATTTCTCATGTCTGGTAAATTTAAAATGTTGCCTGTTAAATGTCCGGAAACCCTGGTATGTGTACATGAGTGCATTTGTGTGTGTTATTGACCCATTTTCATTCTTAACCCACTTTTATAGCATTGATATCAAGTTAGCCAAACATTTGATTTTAGATGTAAATCAATGATTTACATTTTTCTGTTTGTTTTTATCTAATGCTTTACTTGATGGATAATTGTTGTGAATATATCATATTGGATTCATTGTGTTGAATGCATTTTGAGATCCAACCCTTGTATCTTTAGTATTTTCCTCCAGTTCATCGGGTAGACAGACAGTGGTTGGAAGGCGAAACTACGAGGCATACATCAATAACATGCAAACTTGTCCTGCACTGAATTAATAAGTTAGTCATCCACATCCACCCATTTATACTGGAAAAATAAGGTATTCAGCAGCAATGATCCCGCTAATTGTTTTCGGTACTGAGCAAATTTCAGATCTGAACATTGGGAAAAATCTGTGCAACTTCCGGCGTGCATTTAGTGCGAGTCTGTACCCACTTTAATTTACTGTTTTAATTGGCCAAGTAGGCTACTGTGGCTATTTGATCATAATGTGGGCTACCAGAGTGGCCTACCATTTAAAAAAAATAAGGGGAAAATGCATCATGTAACATTTTAACATGGAAGTAGCAGTTCTATCATTCAGCCTATAGTAGCAGCCAATGTGTGGTGTTCAATGTAGGCCTACATTGGCTTGTGAAAGTATTCCTTTTTTTTGAGGTTTGTATTATTTGATTTACATAACATACCTACCACTTTGAAGATGCAAAATATTATTTATTGTGAAACAAACAAGAAATAAGGATAAAAAAGAGAACTTGAGCGTGCTTAACTATTCACCCCCCCAAAGTCAATACTTTGTAGCGCCACCTTTTGCGGCAATTACAGCTGCAAGTCTCTTGGGGTATGTCTCTATAAGCTTGGCACGTCTAGCCACTGGGATTTTCTCCCGATCTTCAAGGCAAAACTGCTCTAGCTCCTTCAAGTTGGATGGGTTCCGCTGGTATACAGCAATCTTTAAGTCATACCACATATTGTCAATTGGATTGAGGTCTTGGCTTTGACTAGGCCATTCCAAGACATTTAAATGTTTCCCCTTAAACCACTCGAGTATTGCTGTAACAGTATGCATAGGGTCATTGTCCTGCTGGAAGGTGAACCTACATCCCAGTCTCAAATCTCACTGAAACAGGTTTCCCTCCAGAATTTCCCTGTATTTAGTGCCATCCATCATTCCTTCAAATTCTGACCAGTTTCCCAGTCCCTGCCTATGGGGAAAAACATCCCCACAGCATGATGCTGCCACCACAATGCTTCACCCTGGGGGATGGTGTTCTCAGGGTGATGAGGTGTTGGGTTTGCACCAGACATAGTGTTTTCCCTGGTGGCCAAAAAGCTACATTTTAGTCTCATCTGACCAGAGTACCTTCTTCCATATGTTTGGGGAGTCTTTTGGCGAACACCATACGTTTGCTTTTTTTCTGGCCACTCTTCCGTAAAGCCCAGCTCTATGGAGTGAACGGCTTAAAGTGGTCCTATGGACAGACACTCCAATCTCCACTGTGGAGCTTTGCAGCTGCTTCAGGGTTATCTGGTCTCTTTGTTGCTTCTCTGATTAATGCCCTTTGCCTGGTCTGTGATATTTTTTTTATAATGGAATTAATGTTTGCTTTTTTATCTGGCCACTCTTCCTAAGTCACAACCCAGCTCTATTGCATTTTTCTTGTGAACGGCTTAAAGTGGTCCTATGGACAGACACTCCAATCTCCACTGTGGAGCTTTGCAGCTGCTTCAGGGTTATCTTTGGTAACAAAAGTATATCTAAAAGCCTTGATGTTCATCAGTCCACGGTAAGACAAATTGTCTATAAATGGATAAAGTTCTCCCTAGGAGTGGCCATCCTGTATAGATGACTGCAAGAGCACAGCGCAGAATGCTCAATGAGGTGTAATTAAGAAGAATCCTAGAGTGTCAGCTAAAGACTTATATAAATCTCTGGAACATGCTAACATCTCTGTTGACGAGCCTACGATACGTAAAACACTAAACAAGAATGGTGTTCATGGGAAGACACCACGGAAGAAGCCACTGCTGTCCAAAAAAACCATTGCTGCACGTCTGAAGTTCGCAAAGAGCATCTGGATGTTCCACAGCGCTGCTGGCAAAATATTCTGTGTACTGATTAAACTAAAGTTGAGTTGTTTGGAGGGAAAAAAAAGGCACAGCACAGCACACCAACATCCAAACCTCCTCCCAACTGTGAAGTATGGTGAAGGGACTATCAGGGTTTGGAGCTGCTTTGCTGCCTCAGGGCCTGGACAGGTTGCTATCATCGACGGAAAAATGAATTCCCAAGTTTTATCAAGACATTTTGCAGGAGGATGGGTTGGGTGATGCCACAGGACAAAAACCCAAAACACAGAAGTAAATCAGCAACCGAATGGCTTCAACAGAAGAAAATACGCCTACTGGAGTGGCCCAGTCAGTGTCCTGACCTCAACCCGATATAAATTAGTTTGTGGAATTAGTTTGACACCCCTGGTCTGTAGCCTAAGCCAAGGCATAGGCTATTCTCAATCACAGCTTTATAATAGAACAAACAATAATATTTTTTTTCTGTTTTGAGGCTAATTAATTAAGTATCAAGTTCTGAAGACAGTGGACTACTTTATCCAGGCAATGATGTCATAATTAGTGATCCACCGTTATCCAATATTTTCCTTGCCAAAAAAACCTGAGACAGATATTTACAATTTTAGCGGACTTTTTAAGCATTCTAGTACAGTTATAGTTAACACATACACATGGACGCAACGATATAAGGCACTGCATCTCAGTGCAAGAGGCGTCACTACGGTCCCTGGTTCGAATCCAGGCTGTATCACATCTGGCCGTGATTGGGAGTCCCATAGGGTGGCGCACAATTGGCCCAGCATCGTCCAGGTTTGGCCGGGGTAGGCTGTCCATTGTAAATAAGAATTTATTCTTAACTGACTTGCCTAGTTAAATAAAGGTTACACACACCACACTGACCAGTAAAACATTAATCAAAAGCTATTTCTTTCACTTGCTGTTCTGTTTCGTTGTTGATTTGTTCAGTCATTTCATTCTCAACCAGGATTTCTCATACTATGGAACGCCGTTTGGGTCTTTGTCAAATAAGCTTGTTGACCAATCAGGACCTGTATATGACTGCATCATATAATAATAATTTAAAGTGTTGTTTTTTTACATGGTGTAATCAATGTGTAATAACTATATTTCATTGATACGTATGCTATGATGCTGGTAAAGTTGTCTCGCACACCTACAGTGCTGGTCATATAAAAAAAGCTAGCTAGCTCATGGATGCAAACACTGTTCTTCCCCAAAAACATAGCAAAAACGACATCTGTTTCAGTAGCTATATAGTTAGCTAGCTAACTATATAGCTAGGTGTCATCTAAAATAACGCTAATTTATAAGACAATTCTTATTTGATTAATGGTGGTCGGACTCATCTATGTGAAGCTAGCCACAAAAAGGATTAGATACAATAGTAGACTTTGCAGTTAGCTTTCAAAATAAATATGTCATCGACAGTGACACAAATAGTAGAATTATGCCATAATTGAATAGATCTTGCTAAATGAGGTTGTAATGTTATAAAATGAACAAAAGACAATTTATTAATTTAACAAATCTAAAATCACACTGGATGTATTATACTTTAGAATTGCATTGGGGGCATACTTATTTCACTGTACAGCCTTACCTATAGATTATGGATCAAGGACATGGGGTATCAGTCTACTCAGTGACACCCAGAGAACATTAGCATCGTAGCTCTTATTGTGGGTCTCTGAAACAACTGTAAATTGAGCCACATTTGTCAACCTATGTGTATTGAACACTATTCCAGAGGAAAAACAATACTACGTGGATGACTTAAATGTAAATGTAAAATGTTTTGGAGTCCTGATAACTCTGGGTATTGAGTAGACTGATACCCCATTTCATTGATCCCCAATCCTTAGCTAAAGCTGTACAGTGCAATATGAATGTCAATACACACAATAGGCTGACTGGGGAGATGATTTCACACACTCACAGTCCCGTGATAAGAGCTACAACGCTAATATTTGCGTAAACTCTGCAGAGTTAGATTTTGTGGGTGTCACCGAGTAGACCCATACCCCATTACATTGCTTCACATTCCAACCATGTTTAACATTTATCTAGTCTATATATGGCATTATTCCACCAATTGTAACCTTTTGCATCACATTCAAGAGGTACTTTTGAAGGCAAACCGCAAAATCCACTATTGTGCCTAATCCTTATTGTGGCTAGCTTCACAACACAACCCGGTCCGGTCGAGCCTCACTAGCCAGATGAAGCTACCGGGCTGCTTATAATGTTAGCTTTGGGCAACAGGGTTAAGTAGCTGGCTAGCTATTTATTTTCATGAACTAAAGTTCAATTTCAATAGGCGAACAACAAGTGGCTACCTAGCTAATACTTACTCACAAGGATTCCTAAATCATTGCTAATAATAATGAAAATGACTGCAGTTTCTACTGGTCATTGTTTTTAGGCTGGCTGTATTGGTGATAGCTAGGTACCAAGCTAAAGCTAGCTACCCCAGAAGTTGTGGTCAAACAAATAATGCTTTATTACCAATGCGGTATTGTAAACACATCGTTCGTGATTGGTGTTTGCAAATTCAGAACACACACCATTCTATAAAAGAACTGTGTTATTTGACGTTGCAAATTAAAAGCTTATTTAACGCGTCAAATAGTGTTATTTGACGTATCTTTGACATGCAAAGACCCAAACGGCATTCCATAGTATGTTGTGACGCTAATAGCAGTGACGCTATTACTGTGTAACTTCGGTAGGGCGACATGTGTACCGGTGCTTAATCAGTCGGCGAAAGCCAACATCACCCACGACAGAGAACGGTTGATTGTCAAGGGCAATGAATTCCATTATCTTGGCTTTAATGGATTTTGCCTTTTGAGTTGTCTCGCTGAAATGTTCTTACTCTTTCAAATGGCTGCTCGACTTGTTGACTGCTCGATCAACACAGCAGTCATTGTGGGCTAGGTTAGGAATGCTGTTTTTGCACGTGTAGCGCAAAATGTTATGTGGCGTCATTGCCTCATGTACCTGCGTTATATAGGTACACACGTCGGCTTTAACATCGGTTTTGCAAATCGGCGTTAAACTAGACATCGGGCCGATACCGATGTTGGCATTTTTAGCTAATATCGACAGATTCCGATATGTTAACCGATATATTGTGCATCCCTAGTCATTCCTCATCAGACAGTCACTGCTCTATCACGCCAGACAGACAAACACACAAACCTGCTCCACGCTGAAGCTCCTCCACCAGAAAGAAATATTAGAAAAGATTTGCCTGGACTTAGCCTCTGCCCAGGCTTTCAACATCATTTCATTATCTTTCGTCATGATTTGTCCAGTTGCATTTGATTTTGCGCTATAGCCAACTGTTGTCTTTAGCTGAGTTAAAACTATGTAACTTTCTGGGTGACCCGACCAAATTCACATCAAATCTGTCATTCTCATTGAAAGCAAGTCTAAGAAGCGGTAGATCTGTTCTATGTGCGCTATTTCTATGCTTCTCGTGCTTAAGTTTAGTTTTCCATCGTTTACTTTTGGTTTTGTACACCAGCTGAAAATGCAATATTTTTGTTTATGGAAAAGATATTTCACAGCAGTTTAGATGGTACAATGATTCACTATATTTGCTTGTTTTGTCTTACAAACTGAAATTAGGCAAACTATTATAATTTTCACAACCATGAAATGGCGGCGCGATTTCTGCATGGTGCATATAAAAAAAATAATCTAACATTTTAAATACTTTTTGGGGGGTGATGGCATATCACAATGTTTTATGGCCACATAATCCCCATAGGACAAAGGTTGACATCGCCCATCCCTAGTGAACAGTATGAGCTCTCACTGTGCCCCTCTCTCACTTCAGCTCCTCATCCAGATGCTGACCACCCCTTCCTCGTACGCCCACCCACCAGCTTGCCTGCCCTCTTCCTCCTCCATACCACCCACCCCCCCTTATTTCCCGTTCCCCTCCCCGCCATGCTCCCCAGGCCCTGGGGTGAAGGGGGTTGGCAGGGCCGGGGGGGTTACCCTGCGCTCTCCGGCCACTCGTCACCTCACCCACCTGGACCCCTGGAGGAGACACAGTTGGGAGCCCGGAGCTATCGTTACGGTGCAGCAGAAGGGGATGGAACCCAGCGACAACCGCAGGTAAGGGGCGCAATAAACACACAATTATTTTTCGGGAATCTTAATGTTAATATTTTATCCATTTACAATACAATATTTAAAAAGTATATCTATTATACAGAAACAATGGAAATTTGTACATTTTTTGTGTCAGTCCCCAATCCCACCACACAACTACAATATAGCTTTAATAGACACTTATCCACACACTCTTAAATCACATGTTCACACCCAAATATACATTCAAATCTATCAGCATCCGTGTATGATTTATTTGAAAACCGTATTCATGTGGATCTCAGGCAGTCCCTCCAGAATTTAGCAGGGATTAATTTCTGATATTTGCGGGCAAAAATGCTTGATTTGCTGCAGCAATTCTGACATTGTGCGTGGCATTGTGCATTTTGTCCAATTTGGCGCAAAAATGGGCTGACGAGGGAACGTTTGACGTGTGGCTTGGTTGAACCATGCTGTTCGGTAAATGTGCAGTGATTGGTTGAAATTGCAAGCCCTCTTTGTACTGCTTGATTTTGCTAAATTGTTTGCAATCACGAAATCCTGGAGGGACTGCTCACTGGCAGTTAACCCCCTACTCACTCTCTTTTTCACTCTCTCTTTCACAAAATTCATAGGAAGCTTTAAAGGAAAACTCCACCCACAAACTATCTTTTGGCATTTATTTAATTAGTCCATTATTTGACGTAGTCAAAAAAGGTTTTGCTTGTCAGCAATCATGTTTTCAAGTTAGGTAGCTTTCAAAATACAGAAATCATCCCCTCATGATGACAGTTTGGGACTATGTCAACAATGGACTAATGAAACAACTGCTAAAAGATAGTTATTGGGTAGAATTTTCCTTAAATGCCTTTTTAGTTGTTGTTTCCACATCTCTTAAAAGTGCCTCCTTTTCACCTCGTCACATGATTTACCTGACATTAACACATTTCCAGTGGGTGGTAGGTACAAGGTAAATCATATTTGGTACAAGCCTTGGTGAAATGACTTGTAAGGGTTGGTTTATCCCACAACGGCCCTGTCTTGGGAAGAGAATTGGGAGTGTTCAGTGTGTCCAGATTCACAGACATACAGTGCCTTAGGGAAGGAATTCCTACCCCTCGACTTTTACCAGATTTTAAGTTTCAGCCGTATTCTAAAATGGATTTTAAAAAAAAATCTTCATCAATCAACACCCAATACCCCATAATGACATATAAATATATGTTTAGAATTTTTTGCAAATGTATTAAAATAAAAAACTGATGTTACATTTACATAAGTATTCAGACCCTTTACTCAGTACTTTGTTGAACCACCTTTGGTAGTGATTACAGCCTCTAGTCTTCTTGGGAATGACGGTACAAGCTTGACACACCTGTATTTGGGGAGTTTCTCAATTTTTCTTTGCAGACGCTCCCAAGCTCTGTCAGATTGGATGGGGAGTGTCGCTTAACAGCTATTTTTAGGTCTCTCCAGAGATGTTCGATCGGGTTCAAGTCCGTGCTCTGGCTGGGCCACTTAAGGACATTCAGAGACTTGTCCCGAAGCTACTTCTGTGTTGTCTTGGCTGTGTGCTTAGGGTCGTAGTCCTGTTGGAAGGTGAACCTTCACCCCAGTCTGAGGTCCTGAGCTTTCTGAGCTTGGTTTTTGTTCTGACATGCACTGTTAACTGTGGACCTTTTTTATAGACAGATTTGTGCCTTTCCACAGGTGGACTCCATTCAAGTTGTAGAAACATCTCAAGGATGATCAATGGAAACAGGATGCACCTGAGCTCAATTTCAAGTCTCATAGCAAAGGGTCTGAATACTTATGTAAATAAGGTATTTCTGTTTTTTATTTTTAAAACATTTGCAAAAAATAGTAAAAAAAAAACAGTTTTCACTTTGTCATTATGGGTTATTGGGACGAGGAAGATTTTGTATTTAATCCATTTTAGAATAAGGCTGTAACGTAACAAAATGGGAATGGGTCTGCATTCCAACTCACACTGTTATGGGCACTCTGCCTCTCTCTTGCATGCACACACACACCGCCCAGAGAGTAGCCATTGTTGGACAACATCTCTCCCCCTCCCCTCACACACAGAAAACACCACGACAGGTCCAGTCAGACAGTGTTACAACCATAACACACACATACCTCCTTGCCTTGACACGTATCAGGAGTTACGGAGACAACCTCTCATCTGCAACTATAGTCATTGTGAACTGGTGAATGGTAGTGTGTATACGTGTTCGGAGACTTTCTTTACAGAAGAGAGAGACCCTTCCACTTCTATGTTTGTTACTTTTTGCAGACTTTCCCTTTCTTGTCTTTCTTCTCTCTACTTCTATTGTATCAGGATAATTTATTGGGAAATGTGATGTCTGTATGTGTATTTGGAGGATTTCTATATGTGTAAACTGACAATGCCTTTCTTAATTGCTCCTGAACTGAATCTTCCCTTAGTGTGAGTCTGGAGAACCTGGACCCCGAGGAGATGGAGAAGGTTCTGGGTGTGGCGCTGGATGTCCGGCGAGGGGGGAGGGATCCTCGGAGGAACCCCATTACCCAGGAGGGCTCCCTGTCCTCCCTCACAGAGGAAGAGGCCGGGTCTGACGTGCAGCACTACTCCATATTGGAGGTGAGCCTGTACAATCAGGGTTGTGTGATTGGACGAGCAGGCTGTCACTCATTCTGAATTGAAATGCATGTATTGAGAAAACCATAGGGACTTTTAATGCTATGAAAGTTGTGGGATGAGCAAAATGTAATGTTTTTTGTAATGTTAATGTACAATACCGTTCAAAAGTTTGGGGGTCACTTAGAAATGTCCTTGTTTTTGAAAGAAAGGCATTTTTTTTCGTCCATTAAAATAACATGAAATTAATCAGAAATAGAGTGTAGACCTTGTTAATGTTGTAAATGATTATTGTAGCTGGAAATGGCAGATTTTTAATGGAATATTACCGAGGCGAACAGAGGAAGTGCAAATCAATCCCAGAACAACAGCAATGGACTTTGTGACGATGCTGGAGGAAACGGGTACAAAAGTATCTATATCCACAGTAAAACGTGTCCTATATCGACATAACCTGAAAGGCAGCTCAGCAAGGAAGAAGTCACTGCTCCAAAACCACCACAAAAAAGCCAGACTACTGTTTGCAACTGCACATGGGGACAAAGATCGTACTTTTTGGAGAAATGTCCTCTGGTCTGATGAAACAAATAGAGCTGTTTGGCCAATAACCATCATTATGTTTGGAGGAAAAAAGGGGAGGCTTGCAAGCCGAAGAACACCATCCCAACCGTGAAGCACGGGGGTGGCAGCATCATGTTGTGGGGGTGCTTTACTGCAGGAGGGACTAGTGCACTTGACAAAATAAATGGCATCATGAGGCGGGGAAATTATGTGGATATATTGAAGCAACATCAAGACATCAGTCAGGAAGTTAAAGCTTGGTCGCAAGTGGGTCTTCTAAATGGACAATGACCCCAAGCATACTACCAAAGTTGTGGCAAAATGGCTTAAGGACAACAAAGTCAAGGTATTGGAGTGGCCATCACAAAGCCCTGACCTCAATCCTATAGACAATTTGTGGGCAGAACTGAAAAAGCACGTGCGAGCAAGGAGGCCTACAAACCTGACTCCATTTCAACAGCTTTGTCAGGAGGAAATGGGCCAAAATTCACCCAACTTATTGTGGGAAGCTTGTGGAAGGCTACCTGAAAAGTTTGACCCAAGTGAAACAATTTAAAAACAATGTTACCAAATACTAATTGAGGTTATGTAAACTTCTGACCCACTTCTATGAAAAAGATAAAAGCTGAAGTAAATCATTCTCTCTACTATTATTCTGACATTTCACATTCTTAAAATAAAGTGGTGATCCTAACTGACCTAAGAGGGAATTTTTAATACGATTAAATGTCAGGAATTGTGAAAAACTGAGTTTAAATGTATTTGGCTAAGGTGTATGTAAACTTCCAACTTGAACTGTATATGTCAAAATAAAGATTTTTTGCTCCAACTTGTTGTTGGGTCACAGGAGCAGTGCAATGCTCATTTTTTGTAACTTTGTGTAAAACAGGAGCAGTCGAACCAGCTGCAGGGTTGCAGTGCATCGGCCCCGACCCTCAGTGTGGCACGTCACAGAAACCTTCAAAGCACGGCCCCCCGACCACGCTCCGACTGCTACGGTAATCCTACACTGCACGCCTGGTTTGTGTTCATTATGTACCAAACGAAGAAAACGGGGAGGGCCTACCTGGAACTGTCCAATAAGAAACACAGATTTTTGTTTCCTTTTGCAAAACATTTAATAGTGTTCTGTTGTGTGCCATAATGAACACAACCTGTGGTCAGACACAAGTTCACAGCGTTAAAGGGGTCACATGGGCTGCCTGCGGTCATATTCTGTATCCCTTCCCCCTAAAGTGTACACTCGTTTCTCCCGTATTTCTTACATCTGTCTGTCCATTCCTTTTTAAATTCAGTCCATGAAGGGGACTGTATACTTTGTGGAGAAGGGTAGAGATTTGGAACGCAGCCAAGGAATGCTACCTGAAGTGCTAAAGTAGCTGATTCCAATGTTTTCTGGGCAGAGTGTATCCTTGTAGTCATCTCTAGATTTGAGTAAGTCTATAAACTCCTGACTCTTCCCAAACGCTGCTCTCACTGCAGAGGGTCTTTCTTCCCTTTATGCGGTCTGTAACGTATCTAGACTGTCATTGTGCCTTGTTTTTGTTTACACTAGTTGAATAATTTTGTAAATGTTATGTGGGTATATTTAATTATTATAATTGGGTATTGTAATTTGCACTAACTGCATGCCTGTTTTTGTTTGCCAATGATTGTCAGTTTGTGCACATGTGTTTGTCAGGATTGTTACTCGGTGTGTGTGTGTTTTGTTTTTCACTGTTTATGTGTGTACTGTGTTTCACTGTTTGTGTGTACTGTGTTTCAGTTTGTGTGCATGCTTCTGTCTTTATTTCTCATTGTTTGGCTCTGTCTTTTGTCTCTCAGTATGTGATTCTTAAGGGTTTGTTTGTCCGTGTGTGTGCCCCTGCCACTCTGTGTGTGTATGCCTCCATCTGTGTGTGTATGCACCAGTGTTTGTGTGTGTGTGCAGCAGTGCGGAAGCGCTCTTCCTGTGTTTGTTCTGTCGCTAGCCCCAGTCCCAGGTTCACAGCAGAGCCTCCATTTCTACTGCTAACTCTCCCATCTCTCCGCTCTTGCTCTGTACTAGTCTCCTCCACTTCAATTCCTGCTCAGATGACCAACTTGGTTTTACTATAATATCTCCCATCATTCTCTTCCTATCCCTCTCTTCTAATCTTTGTTCTCAAACTCAGTAGCCTATAGGCTATCTGCGCCTCTCACTATCATAACAACTTACTCTTTGTGCTTGGCAAGTTTTTTTCTTGGTAAAAGATAGCACTGCAGCCCTTGAATGAGCATCAGGTGATTGGGACATTAACCTACTTTGTGTGTTTACTTTGTTATTTAAAAAAAAAAAATTCTGCCTTGTTCTAGGCATAGCTGTTATTGAGAAGTTCAGCCAGAGTCATAAGCTTTGGAGAGTGTTTAGGAAGGTGTGTTGAATGTCTTCTGATCTGTGCATTCCAGAGACTTTACCCTACTGTCAACTTGGAGGATCCACGCAGAGGTGAGTTGCCTTTCTCCCAATTTTCCCTTTTGTGCAAAGGAGGCCGCCATTTTGGATCTATTTCCTTTAGCAAACCGCCGTCTCAATTCTGAGCATGTTTTGTCTCGCGCATTGCAGTCTCCATTCTGGCTCTGTATCCTGTTCTCACGGAAGCCACAGTGCTTTTTATAGTTGTGTCCGATGTTATTAAATTACCATTTACAATCAATCCTAAAAGCGGACTGCAGTGATAATATGCAATCTGGCATTCCTCTCTCTCTCCACTTTTCTCCCTATCTCTCTTCTTTGTCATTTTATCAAATCATTTTTCTTCCTATAATCCTCTCTAAATCGTTCCCGTCTTCTGTCCCTCTCTCCTCTGTAATTCTTCCCTTTGCCAATCTCCGTCCTCTCATCCTCTCACAAACTTTCACGGGTTCTCTCTTTTCTTTGTCAAACTTTCCTGTCCTTTCCCCTCTCCTCTCTTGTAATGTTCTCATTCTCTCCTCCTGCAGTGTGGATAGTGACCTGGGTCTGCTGCTCTGGGGGAGAGAGGGAAGCTGGACAGAGGTAGAGAGAGACGAGGCCCGGGAGGAGAGGACAGGCAGCCCTTTAGAGCGCACCTTTAGTTTCCTACGCAAGATGGCCGGCAACCGCAAGGTAGGAGAAGCCTACTTTCTGCAGTAGAGTCAATCATATTTTTATTGACATTGATGGATATCAATGAAGGAGAGACCTTTACATTTACATTTACATTAGAGGAGAAACAGTGTAGAAGATCGGGATTCCATCCCTCGCAGACATGGGATCGCATATGTGCCATTGGTGGCGGCCTTAACCGCCCGACCAACCCACAGCACACATTATCTAAAAACCCGTTATACATCTAAGGTCACTTCCTAACAGGGTAATATCATTATGACAACAACACTGTATAGTAGTGCTGATCATATTGAATTGTGTGCCCGTAGACTTGCTACCAAAGTAATGGTAGAGGAGACAGTGAGTCAGAAACAAATTGACCTTTGAACAAGGTGTGTTGACTCATGACTTAAATGGAATGGCGACCAATAAACATACTAAATGTCAATAAATATGTCTGCATATATTTGTTTGTTGTCATTAGTTGGTGATATCGGAATAATCTTGTCCCATAAGTAGCCATTAGTTGTGATAACTGCATAATTGTGTCTAGTATAGTCAACCTATGGGCTTAGAGACCTAGGAGGTTGTGTACTTATCACACAACAGAGTGCATACTTCATGATTAGTGGCTTCTGTTGGTTACAGTGGACTTTGTCCATGGTCTTTAAATATGTAGTATACTGTGAAAGGGACTGGTCATTCTCATACAATGACTGACCACTTATATTGAGTAACAATACCAGCGAAACATTACAATGGAAACAATGTTTTTTTTATGGATTGGCACTCAAATAATTTCAATTATACTGTTTATTACATATTCAATATGTATGTTGATATTTTTGTGTGTGTTTCAGATCCCTGAAATTCCCTGAGATATTAGTTGTACTTGACTATGTGCTATTGGGAGTGTGTATGTACCAATTATGTCCATTAGAGGGCAGAGTAAATCACTTTGTTTTGTTTTGAGCACAGTAGAGCTTAGCAGTCAGCTTTTCTCTCCCTCCCTCACTGTCAACCCTTCTGCTACCAGTTAGAATCTGGTAGAGGACAGCTAGGTGTTGGTAGCATGGGCCAAAAACTGTTTCTGCTCTCTTGCTAACTCCTACAATTATTGTCATGCCAGCCTTGAACAAACAGATCTAGGCTAGGGATTTTTTTTGGCACTGGTGCATTAAGCAGCCCGACAATGCTGAGTCAACCATCAGAGCTTGTACAATCCATAAACTTAAGGGACAATGGCATTCAACACTAACAGTCTGACTAATTTAGTGTGACTCAAACTTGCTCTTCCCTGTATCAGACAGTTCGCTTGGACTTTATACATCATGTGCACACCCATACATAGGCACACACACTAATGATCACACACACACACACACACACACACGCACACGTCCAACTCACTTACACCCACACACTGACATGGTCATGGAAGAGTGTTCCAGGAAATGTATGACAGTGTTCCAGCATATACTGACTGGAGGCCATGAGAACATACCATTGGCAACACACTGTAACACATGTCACATGAGAGTCTGGTTGAAAAATCTAACTATGCCTCAACCCCGGAGAATGTTGTATACACTTTATCTACTTTTTAAATAAAGTAGCCTAAGAATACTATCCACGTCAGGGGGGTCTAGATAAATAAGAGTACTATATGAAGCCTAGCCAATGGTGATCCAATGAACAGTTGTGATTTATCTTTTACAGGCTGGTTTCTGTCTGACATGCCTAGTTATCATAAGTCTGCTTACCCAGAATGCATGGTTACAGGCTACAGCAGGTGTGCCCTGTCTTCAAGGCTGATTCTGTGTAACATGATTATATGTAAAAGACCTGGTCAAACCAGTCGACCAAACAGCCTGTGTATGTTTAAGACTGGTATCTTTCTTACAGATTCTGACATCTAAAATTTAGGTTAGGAATCAGGGGCCTGATCAGCTGAGTACTGAGACATGACTTCAACACAAGCTTGTGATAGAAAAGTAGATAATTAAATGGGGCGGGACATATTTGGTGTGGTGTGTGTTAGGGCTGTCCCCCCCCCCCCCAAAAAAAACCTCTGTGTACTGATCTTGTCTGATGCTTAAGCACGCTGTTTGATTAAATAATTAAGACACACAAAATACTCAAGAGTGAGCCTGAGATCTAGATGGCCTAACCAGAAGAAATATAACTGTTCCAGACCCCCCTCCTCCCACTGCTGGCCTTTGCAGATTCTGCCCTTATGCTCCTGAAGTTGCTACTAATAGGCTACACCATGGTTCGGCAACCTTTTCCATTTGGAGTGCCAATTTTCTACTGATCTGCATGCCAGTTATGATTTCCATGTACACATTTTCGTTGAGCAGTTTTCAGTTTTAATTTAATTTATAATAGTCTTTATGTAAAAATCACTGTCGTGGTTCTAAATTCTATCTAAATAAAAATGATAAAAATCTTACATTTTAATTGCCAACTATGTAAAAATAGCCTACATAAAGCCAACAAATAGAAACATTGCAGCCTGCAGGTAGAACATTTTCTGATTTAAAAATAAATGTCCTATAAATCATATTGGCTATGCAAGGCCTGTCTGCAACGAACTTGAAACATTGTATCAACTGTGTCCAGCCTGATACATCAAACTTTTGTAATTCTCAATGGATTCTAAAAACAGACTTTGTTTACTTAGTTTGAGGAGAAGAAAAATCTACTTTTGACTAGCTCCACAGTTCATTGGAGGTGGTGAGTTAAGACGATCAGAAATACTATCAGACATCCCCAAATGGGCACATTTTATAGGTCTACATTTGTGTGCAGGCCAGGTAGCCTAGGCCTACTTCCTATATACGTATTCAGGTGCGCGTCCTTAACATTTGATAGAAGCGCTCCAAACAAAAGACATTGACAAAACTCGTAAATGGAATGAAATAAACCAAAACTTATTTCTCACAAGTGTAGCATAGGTTGTTAGCTCTGCAAAAAACCTGTCCACTCTGACAATGAGAACGGTAAACGACTGTAATAATATATTGAATGCATTATCAGATAATACCGTAACCAAACAAACATTGTAATGTAATGGGGAATTGATAGACACTAACAATCAAAGAGCAAACAAGAAGTTATGAAACAATGAATGTGCACGAAATGGCAGGAGAGAGCGCATTCTGGAGAGGGAAGTGCCTTGTGCAGCTTCGCCACACTCCCATCCTTCTTGGACCTTGGCATCCCTGCGGCCTCCTCGATGAGTTAGTCCACTGAGACGGGTGTAAATCAGACGGTGTCTCGTGTGCCATGAACAATAAAAATATTATATTTGTGACTGCTAGACTAAAAAAAAATCTTGGTCGACCAAAAAATCAACCAGTCATCTAAATGGGGTCAGCCCTTGTGTTTTGACATAGTATTATGAAGGAATGTAAATAGAAGTTCACAATGTGCAAGTGTGAATGTAAGTGCATTTAATGTTGCAATGTTTTGCACAGTAATTGAATGTGTTTGTACAGTATTTTCAACTGCTTCAACTCTTTTCAGGAATTCCTGATGTCTATTGATATGGGTTTTGAAGAGAACCGTAAAGCCTTAATGTTTTACTCCGGCATCTGTCTGCTCCCTTAGTGGGGGAAAGCTACAAACCAGACTTAAACTGAAATTAAACCTGCCTCACAGATTTTCATTAAATACACTGAAACAACAGAGGAGTGTCCTGTAAGCATGCTCCAATTAGCCGGCCTAGATCATTTCAAGTTAAAACTAAGTTGTAGGCTATAAAAAGCAGTTGAAACTAGTTGCGATGACTTCCTTATGACATTTTTTTGTGACATTCTGGCCAGGTTGTATAGGTTATTATCAATAAAAGTCACAATCTGTTTCAAAGGACAGCCTCTGGTCTCTGATTCAGGAAGACTTCTACATTAAACTTAGTCACCTCTGACCTCCACTTCAGTTAATCCTCCAAGTGGCAGTTGTGGCAGAAACACCTAACAGGGACCTGGAGGTTCCATGAAAGTCAACTAATAAAGGCCTTATAGAACATTCATGAAGTCTTTATAAGCACTACATATATTTTGCTTCAAGACGAATACCCATGGATCAGTCAGTCAAATAAATAATAACTATTTGCCACGCTTACCCTAGTTTCCCATTCCCTCAGTTGCAGTACAGTATTTGAGTAAAAGCAATTTTTAAACCGTTTGAAAACCAACATTTGTGTTTCTTATTGGACCTGGTCCAGGTAATCCATCCTCGGTTTGGTGCCAATAAACACAACCCAGTCTTTCCTGTAGTCCCCTAACACTTCATAATCATACCCACTTTAGTACAGCAGTAGCCATTTAATGAAAAGTATCTGAAAAGCATTGGTAGCTTTATACACAGGGTGTATAGATCTGCTAGCTTTTATAGGGTATGTGTGTGTTTTTGTTTTAAGCGCAAGCCAACATCTGGAACATGCTAATGATTACAAGCCACTGATTATGCAATTGAGTGTCAGCTAATTTTTTTATTTATTTTATTTGACCTTTTATTTAACTAGGCAAGAACAAATTCTTATTTTCAATGACGGCCTAGGAACAGTGGGTTAACTGGCTGTTCAGGGGCAGAACGACGACCTTGTCAGCTCAGGGGTTTGAACTTGCAAACTTCCGGTTACTAGTCCAACGCTCTAACCACTAGGCTACCCTGCCGCCTCGTTTGAAGTCAAATTGTGATACTTGCCTGACTGGTTTTGGAGAACCGTTTTAATGTGTGTGTGCATTCATGCATGTGTGCTTTGTACAAGTAACACACATCTGTACAACATTTGTTAGGGCTTGAGTGTTTTTTAAAAATCTTCGCATGTGTCCATGCACAAGTGTGTGTGCGTGTGCATACATAGTGCCCTCAAAGTATTCATACCCCTTGACTTATTCCCCCCCAAAATTTGTTACAGCCTGAATTCATTTTTTATTTTCACACCCATCTACACACAGTACTGCATAATGCCAGTACAGTTATCTAATTTACATAAGTATTGACACCCTTGAGTCAATACATGTTTGGCAGCGATTAAATCAAATTTTATTTGTCACTTGCACCGAATACAACATGTTTAGACCTTACAGTGAAATGCTTACTTACAAGCCCTTAACTAACAATGCAGTTTTAAGAAGAATACCTAAAGAAAATAAATAAAGTAACAAATAATTAAAGAGGAGCAGTAAAATAACAATAGCGAGGCTATATACAGAGGGTACAGAGTCAATGTGTGGGGGCACCGGTTAGTCAAGGTAATTGAGGTAATATACACATGTGGGTAGAGTTATTAAAGTGACGTATGCATAGATAATAACAGAGAGTAGCAGCAGTGTAAAAGAGGGGGGGGGGGGGGGGTCTTTCTGGGTAAAGCTTTGCACACCTGGATTGTACAATATTTGTAAATTATTATTTAAACAATTCTTTAAGCTCTGTCAGGTTGGTTGTTCATTGTTAGAAATCAATTTTCAACTCTTGCCATAGGTTTTCAAGCAGATTGTGTCAAAACTAGGCCACTCAGGAACATTTAATGTTGTCTTGGTAAGCAACTGTTATTTTGGTGAATTTGTCTCCCAGTTGACAAAACCAGGTTTTCCTCCAAGAAGCTTGTCAAACTCGTTCCACAGAGTGCTGAGTGTCTGCAGGTTTTTGCACCTCCCTTGGACTTGATTGATGTATTAAGGCCTCTAATTGGGCGGCAGGGTAGCCTAGTGGTTAGAGCGTTGGACTAGTAACTGGAAGGTTGCAAGTTCAAACCTCCGAGCTGACAAGGTACAAATCTGTCGTTCTGCCCCCGAACAGGCAGTTAACCCACTGTTCCTAGGCCGTCATTAAAAACAAGAATTTGTTCTTAACTGACTTGCCGAGTTAAATAAAGGTAAAATAAATCATTAGTGAAATACATTTTTAACAGCCTGGATTTGTCTGTAGTGACGCATCTAGCACTGAGATGCAGTGCCTTAGCCCGCTGTGCCACTCAGGAGCCCAATTCATTGCTCGACTGAGGGACATTACAGATAATTGTATGTGTGGGGTACAGAGATGAGGTAGACATTCAACAATCATGTTAAACACTTATAGTCCATCCACCTGTTAAGCACATTTTTACTCCTGGACTTATTTAGGCTTGCCGTAATTGTGTGTAGGCCAGTGACACAAATTCAGGCTGTAACACAACAAAATGTAGAAAAAGTCAAAGGGTGTGAATAATTTCTGAAGGCAGTGTGTGTGTGTGTGTGTGTGTGTGTGTGTGTGTGTCCATACATCTGTGTGTTTGACAGAGGAAAAGTATTGTGTATGAATTCACTATAGGTGAGTATGCGATGTGTGGGTATTTGACAATGTGTGTGTCATAGAGTGAGTCAGTGCACCATCCACTCAAGCAGATGTTTTGTAGGTACAGTCATCCACCCCTCTGCCCCCTCCTCTCTCCTGTAGCCTCCTTCTCCTATCCTCTGTTCTGCCATATTTCTGGATTGCAACAGAGAACAAATGTAAGTATAATTCAAACAAGCTACTCAGAATAACATTGCTCTCTGCTGTTGCTACATTATCACACTATGAAACACATTAAAACAAACACACCTATGTGGTTATTTTGTCCTGGTCTCCCTGTGCTGGGCTGAATACAGGGTTTGTGGGTAAAGTCTCCCAGCACCTGGTCATTATCTCACTGGAGCAGGAGCATATCTGTCCATGGAGACGCCTACGCGCTGCTGACTCAAAATACACACACATACTTGCATTGGTTTTCACACAGTCACACCGACACGCACGCACACAGGCACACACAATTCTCCACAAAGCGGTCTGGCTCTGCAGCGGAGTGGTAACCCACAGCAACGCTTTGGTTTCATGCCGACCAAAATTCACCAGAGCTGTGGAGGGAGAGGACTAATAAAGGCAGCCCAGTCAAACGTGTCACTCTGTCAGTGTCTGCCACCACCCATTAACATGTCCTTCAAAATCAAGAGGACTCTTTCCCTCCCACGCAGACTCCCTAAGATGAAGCCTTTTTAAAAGACGACAGTATAGAGCCCATGGGTGAGTGGTAATGCTCCCGTCTCTTGACACGTATGTGTATAACCCCGAAGACTGGCGTTCAATCCCTACGTCCTTCAAGAGGCTGACATGCACTGAGTATACAACATGTTAAGAATATCTGTTCTTTCCGTAACAGACTGACCAGGTGAATCCAGGTGAAAGCTATGATCTCTTATTGATGTCAATTGTTAAATCCATTTCAATCAGTGTAGGTGAAGGGGAGGAGACAAGTTTAAGAATTGTTAAGCCTTAAGACAATTGAGACGGATTGTGAATGTCAATCAAATCAATAACATTTTTCTTATAAAGCCCTTTTTACATCAGCCGATCTCACAAAGTGCTGTACAGAAACCCAGCCTAAAACCCCAAACAGCAAGCAATGCAGATGTAGAAGCACGGTGGCTAGGAAAAACTCCCTAGAAAGGTCGGAACCTAGGATGAAATTTACAGAACCAGGCTCTGAGGGGTGGCCAGTCCTCTTCTGGCTGTGGGGGTTGGCGATTATAACAGTACATGGCCAAGATTTTCTAACGTTCATAGATGACCATCAGGGTCAGATAATAATAATCACAGTGGTTGTAGAGGGTGCAACAGGTCAGCACCTCCAGGAGTAAATGTCTGTTGTCTTTTCAAAGCCAACCATTCAGAGTTGGAGACAGCAGGTGTGGTAGAAAGAGCGGGTCCAAAACAGCAGGTCCGGGACAAGGTAGCACATGAACAGGTCAGGGTTCCATAGCCGCAAGCAAAACAGTTGAAACTGGAGCAGCAGCATGACCAGGTGGACTCGGGACAACAAGGAGTCATCAGGCCAGGTAGACCTCCGACGATACCCCCGGACAGGGCCAAACGGGCAGGATATAACCCCACCCACTTTGCCAAAGCACAGCCCCCACACCACGAGAGGGATATCTTCAACCACCAACCTACTACCCTGAGACAAAGCCGAGTACAGCCCATGAAGATCTCCCCCACGGCACAAACCCTCCAGTGCCTTTCCGTTCACCTTCACACCCCTGGGCCAGACTACACTCAATCATAGGACCTACTGAAGAGCTGAGTCTTCAATAAAGACTTAAAGGTCAAGGCCGTGTCTGCGTCTCTCACATGGGTAGGCAGAGCATTCCATAAATTGGAGCTCTATAGGAGAAAGCGCGGCCTCCAGCTGTTTGCTTAGAAATTATGGGGACAGTAAGGAGGCCTGCGTCTTGTGACAGTAGCATACATGTAGGTATGTACAGCAGGACCAAATTGGAAAGAAGGGTAGGAGCAAGCCCGTGTAAAGCTTTGTAGGTTCGCAGTAAAACCTTAAAACCGTGGCCTAGTGGTTAGAGCGTTGGACTAGTAACCGGAAAGTTGCAAGTTCAAATCCCCGAGCTGACAAGGCCCCTGAACAGGCAGTTAACCCACTGTTCCTAGGCCGTCATTGAAAATAGGAATTTGATCTTAACGGACTTGCCTAGTTAAATAAAGGTTAAAAAAAACACACACACAAAAAACCCAGGAAGCTAGTGTAGAGAGGCTAGCACTGGAGTAATATGATCACAGTTTTTGGTTCTAGTCAAGATTCTAGTAGCCGTCTTTAGCACTAACCTGAAGTTTATTTAGTGCTTTATCCGGGTAGCCGGAAAGTAGAGCATTGCAGTAGTCTAATCTTGAAGTGACAAAAGCATGGATTAATTTTTCTGTATCATTTTTGGACAGAGATTTCCTGATTTTTGCAACATTACAAAGATGGAAAAAAGCTGTCCTGGAAATATTCTTGATATGTTCGTCAAAAAAGATCAGGGTCCAGAGTGATGCCGAGGTCCTTCAGTTTTATTTGAGATGACTGTACAACCATCAAGATAAATTGTCAGATCCAACAGAAGATCTCTTTGTTTCTTGGGACCTAGAACTCCAAGTTTAAAAGTAAAACATTTGCCGCCATCCACTTCCTTATGTCTGAAACACAGGCTTCCAGGGAGGGCAATTTTGGGGATTCACCATGTTTCATTGAAATGTACAGCTCTGTATTGTCCGCATAGCAGTGAAAGTTAACATTATGTTTCCGAATGACATCACAAAGAGGTCAAATATATAGTGAAAACAATAGTGGTCCTAAAATGGAACCTTGAACACCGAAATGTACAGTTGATTTGTCGGAAGACAAACCATCCACAGAGACAAACTGATATCTTTCTGACAGATAAGATTTAAACCAGGCCAGAACTTGTCCGTGTAGACCAATTTTGGTTTCCAATCTCGCCAATAGAATGTGGCGATTGATGGTATCAAAAGTAGCACTAAGGTCTAGGAGCACGAGGACAGATGCAGAGCCTCGGTCTGACGCCATTAAAAGGTAATTTACCACCTTCACACGTACAGTCTCAGTGCTATGATGGGGTCTAAAACCAGACTGAAGTGGTTCGTATACATTGTTTGTCTTCAGGAAGGCAGCTTTTTAAAAATGTTTTGAGAGAATTGGTAGATTCAATATAGGCCGATTCGTTTAAAAAAATATTTTCTGGGTCAAGGTTAGGCTTTTTCAAGAGGCTTTATTACTGCCACTTTTAGTGAGTTTGGTACACATCCGGTGGATAGGGGGCTGTTTATTAAACACTTGAGTGTCTCCCTTGATCCTAGGTCCAGGCAGTGTTGTGCAGACTCAGGACAACTGAGCTTTGGAGAAATACGCAGATTTAAAGATGGAGTCCGTAATTTGCTTTCTAATGATCATGATCTTTCATTAAAGATATTTGTGAATTTATCACTGCTGAAGTGAAAGACATCCTCTCTTGGGGAATGCTGCTTTTTAGTTAGCTTTGCGACACTATCAAAAATGAATTTTGGATTGTTCTTATTCTCCTCAATTAAGTTGGAAAATAGGATGATCGAGCAGTGGCGAGGGCTCTTCGATACTGCACGGTACTGTCTTTCCAAGCTAGTCTGAAGACTTCCAGTTTGGTGTTGCTCCAATTCCGTTCCAATTTTCTGGAAGCTTGCTTCAGTGCTCGGGTATTTTCTGTATACCAGGGAGCTAGTTTCTTATGACATATGTTTTTTTGTTTGTGTACCATTCAGAGGGTGAATGGGCAGGACAAAATATTTAAGTGACTTTGAACGGGGTATGGTACTAGGTGCCAGGCTCACCGGTTTGTGTCAAGAACTGCAACGCTGCTGGGGTTTTCACACTTAAGTTTCCCGTGTTTATCAAGAATGGTCCACTACCCATTGGACATCCAGCTAACTCCTTTAAAAAAAATCCTGACCAAAGTATCACATCTTCATCTAATCATCAAAAATACATCTGTACTTATTTGTAACCAGATGGTCTTCTCAATCACAAAACCAGTTTCCAACCAGAAAATTGTCATTAAGATATCATGTGCCAAATTTTGCACACTGGGATGGGAATCTGATAGAGAGCGGGTAGGAGAAAGGTAGAGAGCGACTGTGTGAGGGAGTCAAATACACCTTTCAAACCAATACGTTTTTCCACCAACTATTGCCGACTTTTCTTTATATCTGAAAGCTATTGTCGGCAACAAAGCCTGTACTTTTTCCCCCCGGCAACCGACCTAGTCATGATTGTGCTAAAGTTCTGCATACGGCTTAGTATGAACATAGTCGTGAATCTTATGGGAAATAAGTAAGTCAGTGCTGAAACTGCTGTGTTGTGGGCGGGCTTCCACACAATCTGTCCTCTTTAACTGCCACCCTTCTAATGGGCTGATATATTGATCATTAGCCAGGAGAGTGATTGGGGGAGAGATGGACAGAGGGGTACAGTTAAATTTAAAGAGCTGAGAGAATGGAGAGATGCCATGAGATGGATACAGTTGAGAGAACCGAAAGAGGGAAGTGCTTCCTCTCCTTTTGAAAGGTACTGTATAAAAGCTATAACAACTGAAGTCCCGATTCACCAATAGCCTTATTTGTCATTTTAAAAACACTTCTCAAACAAATTGTGCTATTGTGTCAAAGGACTTCATGACAAGTAGTGCTAGTCAGTCCAATACTCCCTTTGTTTGTTGGGTGTTAGCTAATAGCTACTCAAGCCCAGTTTGAACTATAAACAAATTATATTTCCTCCAACCATATGAGCGCTGGGTTGTGTTCATTATGTCATGCAACGGAAAATGTTTTCAAACCAAATGCAATATTTCTTATTGGGCAAGTCCAGGTACTCCCTCCCTGTTTCAGTCTGTTTTCTTCCATTTGAATAAACACAATCCAGGCATATAGAGTTGGCAACCGATGTTGAGGCAGCGTTGCCAGGAGACTGTAACCATTAGCCTCTCCTCAAAATGTCCCTAGATTTTGGCAACCACTCACCCCACCCACTTTACATTTCTTACAGCTTCAACGTTTATGCTGCTATTTTCTGCCCACTTTCCTCCATAGAAAATGTTTAAATGAGAATGACATGATCAAAACATGCAATTTAATATGAGATTGTTATCAACAATGCATTTACAGCTCATATAACATGTCCATGTGAATTGACAAGGTATTGATTATGTCATCATTGGAAGTGGTCCCCTCGGTGTAAATTGGTAATGCATTTCTCCGCTATTACATGTGAAGTTGCAGTCATCTTATTTCAACATATTTGTGAATATTTGATTTCTGGTATTTATGGAATATTATTAGCCTGTGCTTGTCCATTTATCTAGCATGGTGTGTGTGTGTGCGTGTGTTTTTTTTTTTTTTTACATTTAGTGACCTCTCCCCCAATCTTCATGGTACCAGAAAGAGCTCAAAAGTTTTCTTGATTTACTTCCTTCCATTTTTTTTCTCTGTGTTAGCATAGCGCATTGAGTGGTAGAACAGAATTGAGAGAAGGAGAGGCTGGTTCTGAAACTATGAAACCTCCTCCAGTAGGCGTGATGGTGGATCATCTGAAGTGCAAAAAAACGACCGAATTTCCTGTATGAGAAAGTCTCCTCTTACGCAGCATCAGAGACCGAACCGTTGGAGAAGTTGAACGCGCTATTTTGTAAAGGCGTAATAGTTTGGTTATTACACAGTCAATTTACCCTGGTCATATAATCATATAACTACTTTAGCGTTAACCTCTCAGGGAAGAACAAAACAGGCGGATATTTGAAGTACCTGCTTGACAGCTACAAGCGTTAAGCCTTTATAAGGATTTATATCATACTGGAGAGGAAGGGATCTGATTCTCACCATGTCCAGAGTCGCGGATCTGTCAAAAATTCGACAAGAGAGAATGAGAGAGATTAGTTTACGGGTGAGTAGATGAATTTGGAGGCTTACTATTACTGACAAACTTCTGACAAGAAAAGTGAAATGCGCAACAACCACTTTGTTCGAGAGCATCTGTACTTACAACTAATACAACTTTAAAAGTACGTCATTTTAGAATTGGAGACATTATCTTACATTTGGTTATAATAACGTTTAGATTGCGATCATCATTGCAGAAGCACGTAGGCAATTTTTCAGGAAGTTTGCGCAATATGGAGATGCTTTATAAAAGCAAGCGACGCGCTTTCCAATGATGTGCCTGTATGATGAGAACTGGTCTGGGTATGCTGGAAACGTATACTGTTCATCACCTTTTTCTGTTTGGTCATGATTCCCTAGGCGCCATTATTTTGCGCATCGGCACCCAGAAGTGTTACCACATACTAGAAAGCAAACATGGTCACTAGGAGTAACAGTTTACATTTGGCTGTTTTTAGGATATATTTATACAGCCTATCAGGCACGATTAAAATAACTTATGTTGGGAAGTTTTGCCATTTTTGTTTCACGTAATCTTTCTGATTGGAAGAAGCATCCTTCTGTACAGTATTTGTTAGTTTGTTCAGAATGATTTATGGATGTTATACACCATACATAGCAGGTTACAACAACAGTGCATCATGCTCTTATCATGCAAGCATGCAATATTAAAATATGACATGTTGTGTGTACCATTTTGCCTTCCTATCCTATTCGACTGATACAGCAGGTACTGATTCAATGAGTAATTCTGCTCTCCTGGACAGCGCTGGTCTATGGCTGCATGTTTGATTTGATCGAGATCCTCTATGCAATATCAGTATCGAATTATGTATGCATGTGTGTGTGTGTGTGTGTGTGTGTGTGTGTGCTGGTTTCAGGGAGTGAGGACTGAATGTGCCCTTAGTTTTGTTAATGTAGTGATCTTGTGTGTAAGGGAGGACTACATGCATTTGTGCTCAGTGTGTGTTTGACTATAGCAACGGTTGCCATAGAAATGCCACTCTGTTGGTGTGATATCATCTGTTTTCTCAGGCACAGTGGATGGCAGAGAACCTTGGCTTGCCAGCGCCATATAAACATCACTTTCCTACATTGGGGTGTATGTGCGCACATGTATGCCTGTGTATTCCTTTTGCATATTTATTGAACATAGTATTGGGGTCAGTGCCACCAAATCTATTGGGCACTCATACACTACCTCAAACTGGACAGTTAGAGGCTTGCATGGTCAACTCAAATTCAGGACACACCTATGCTTCCAGTAATTTTGCTGGTATCCTCAGTTCAAATTACACATCAACTCTGTTACACTAATCAGACCTGAGTTTAAATAGTATTTGTTTTCTCTTAAATACTTTTGTGTTTTACAGAGCCTGCTTGGAGTGCCATATGGGTGGGGTTTGCACTTTTGGGAGTATTCTTTTGGTTTCTTTGCACCAGGCGAGGTCAAGCGATTTATGTATTTGGGGGAAAAACAAATACCGTCTGAACCCAGGTCGGTCCCTAATAAAGGTTGAGAAACACTGCCCTAGTATATCAAAGTCAATATTTTTACTGAAACACTTATTACAACCCCTGCTGTTGATGTTTTAAAGCCTTTACGGGCTCTTATTTGCTTTGATAGTCCCTAGCACTCCTACACCCTTGTAATTCGAACCCTGATAAAATAGTGACCAGAGTATAAACCACCATCGTCACTGTGATTCCGTATTTTATTATTTTAATTGGTATTGCTACCGGTATGTATGGTCGGTGGTTGTGTTGAACTTAACCAAATGAAATAGGAATACTTCCTACAGTACAGGTGGGAGGGAGCTATTGCAATCTATAGCACACAGGGGAAACTGTAGGCGGCAATGTGTTCAAACGAGAGGGCCGAGGGCGAAGGACAATGCTCAAGAGTTAGAAATAAAGTGAGAGGGAAGGAGCGAGTGAGTGAGAAAGAGAGGGATGGATGGAGAAAGATGGTGCGTGTGTGTGAGACAGAGATGGAGCATATGACTTCCCGTAGAGCGCAATGACCTGGTGCGTTACAGAGCTGTGTGTCAGGTTGAAGGTATAATGAAAATGTCACATCAGAACCTGATCCAGAGACCGCCACACTCTCACATACACTACACACCACACATATACACATATATACACACACTCTGGACAATATTAGACTGACTCCTCGTTATCTTTTTGTCGTTCAGGGAGACTAAACTTAAATCCACCTCGGGCTTTGCTTTGCTCCAGCATCCCTCCAGAGGAAAGAAACCAGGTTACAGGGCCACCTCAATCCACACAGCAATTACAGATCAGTCCCTAACCTGGAGGATAAGCACACACATACATGCACACACGTATTTTATGTCACCGCACATACCAACACACAGGACACATGGATATTCTAGGAAACGCACACATAGAGGTGTGAAACATACATTGTGTGTTTATCAGTGACTCAGTGAAGTAAGCAGGTGGAAGAGAATAAAATGAATCACCCCTATAGACTCCGTCCGTAATCTCATGTCTTTCTCAGTGTTCTGCTCCTGACACCTTTTAATGAGAGCACAAACTAACTTCGGCTAAAACAGTGTTTATAGGGAGGACAACTATAGCTGCCTGTCTCCATCACACACCATCTATTTTTTCACTCCCTGATGTATTGCTCACATTAGCACCTAAGCCAATTCTACAGCACTAGGCTGTACATTGAGAGAAGAGGAGCGTGCAAAAAGGGAGAGGGGAAGTGTGCTCTTGCCTCTGACGCATCAGAAATGACTCATTCTAAACTTCGTTGGTATAGTTCTTGTTGTCTTCCTGTAAAAATGTTAGTGCTTTGCATAGCTGCATCAAAATAACATTTGACCTTAAACAAGTGCACGAACATTGACCAGCAATTAGGGACAATGCAGATGTAGAGGTTTCGAAGACCTGTTCCAGCATATCAAAGTCTGAGGTGATGATGCTAAAATGTAAAGGTAGTATTGGTAAATGTTAACTTTTGAACATCACTATGCCGACTGCTGCTATTTTGAACGGGTCACTCTTGCAAAAGACATTTCTCTCAATGAGAGAAACCTATATAAATAAAAAACGAAACTGTAGAAGTAGTCTCTGGATGGATTCAGAGCAGTGTTTCTCCAATCCTGCCCCTCAACTCACATTTTTGTTCTGGCCAAGCCCTAACACACAATTCAACCTGATGTGACAAATAATCTATTCATTAAGTCTCGTTTTGTCAACCAGACAATTTCTCAGGTGTGTTAGTGCTGTGTGGGCTATGAGATGGTGGAAAACACCATGACGGTCATTGTCTAGACATTTACCACATGGAAATATTATTATAATAGAAAACTACAGAGTGTTTGATTTTATAGAATGTTGTACAGTCATTCTGGCTACCGTGGGTTCCTTTTTTATTGTGACGGTCACAAGGCATCCTCCAAATTTCTTTTCAATAGCAACCTCCAAACGAGAAAAGAGACAGAAGGAAGAGCGAGTGGGAGGTAGTGAGTAAGAAGGTGGAGAAAACCGTGAAAATGAAGACCCACGTCTATTGTTTCATTATAGGCCTATGTTGTGTAACATGCTGGAGTCATCTATCTTTCTCTCTCTCACATTAACATCCTCTGCTGGTCATCGCTGTCAGAAAGTTCTGACCGGTCTTGTAAATGCTCTTTCACAGTGACATTTGGTTTTGAGACATACCCATACATACTGATCTAATACACAGGGAATCAAGTCTCGTGATGTCCCTCTTTTGCAGCTGTTGACCTAGCAACAGTTCACCCTGCCCAATTTTAGCCACAAAAGAGGAAGCCTTCCCTGTCTACTTCCTTTGCTGGATGACAACAGACAAAAGGCTCTGACCTGTCCACCTCATGTCAACTGTGCCATTGTATGTAATCAGTGCATTCTGCTTCTCTCCTCTTTTGTAATTTCCTTCCAGAATAAGGAGAAAGAACGCATGAGGGAGAGGGAGAAAGAGGCACGGGACAGGGAGGCGCGCTACAGCAATGGGCACCTCTTCACCTCCCTCACCGTGTCGGGGACCACCCTCTGTTCAGCATGCAACAAGAGCATCACTGCCAAGGAGGCCCTCAGCTGCCCCAGTGAGTACTACTAATGCTAATGCTACTACCACTACTAATTAAACTACTACCACACACACACACACACACACACACACACACACACACACACACACACAGCACCCCTCTATAGTGTCCCTTAACTGACCAAGTAAGTCTTGCCTACCCACCACATCCTTCAGATTCAGGCCTCAGCTACACAAAAAGAGTACCTCAGCAAACCACAAAAGCACCTCAAAAACAAACCATACCCTGTATCTCTAAAACCCTAAGATGCTTTCAAATAATGCATCATCATTTATCAGGACATACATTGTCACATCACTCTATAGTGGCAGAATATCGGGGCACAACCAAAGGGAACAATCTATAGCATTCCTTTCCAACCAAATCGACCTGTTTAACGTTCTGTTAAACCGGTTAACACTCCAAACAAGCTACAACACAGTAATAAACTACAATGTGACGATCAATTCCGTTAAAATAGTTTGATTATGGACATTGATCTACATGCAGTCAGATAATGGGTGAGAGTTGGAGATGGGGAGCTTCACACCCACTCAAAAACACCTCTCCACTGTCATCACAACCAAATTGGCCTAGAAGAGCTTCAGCCCAATGTGTTTTCATTACATTTGATTTAACTTACAATAGATTGTGCTGGGATACATTTGGTTTGGGTCTTATGCTTAGTATTTATTTTTGAAATATGTCAATTCCAGGAATACATTTTGCCACACAGCTCACACACAAATATACATGAATTTACGCAAAACCTGCCACGGTGTCAGTCATGCGCACAGGCAAAACATTTCACGCACAAATATAGACACAGTCATGCTCATGTCACACACACACACACTCCCTTTCCTGTTATGCTGTCAGCCGGTGCACCTCCCCTACTTCACTTTTTCTGCTGGCTAGCATTTCTTCATTGTCTTTCTCAACCAAACCTGATGCAGTTTTCCAGACAGAGGGTTGGTCACAGATAACAAACATACCCTGTGAAGTGTCAGGACTGCATTCCCCTGTTCAGATAATAGTCCCGGTGTTGTGTCAGAACTGTGCAACCTGTGCTGGCCCTGCACCAAGCTCTTTTCTGATATCCCACATTAACATAGCCAGGCGCTAACTCAGTTCCTTGCAGGTTCTTCCTATTTTGCGGGGGAGTTAGAGATCAAAGGTCACTTTTTTTGTTTTAGTCTTACAGTGTTGTTCTAATTCCTATTACTCAATTATGAAATATGGAAATGAGTTTCCGGTAACATTTAGGGGTTGGGAAAAATGTCCTGAATATCATGGATGCTAGAACACTCAACTTTGTTTGGCTTGATTTCACAGCACCAAATCAAACAAGTAATAGCAAAAACAGTCTTCACTCAAAATATTGTTTTAAAAGATCTCACAGGGAGTCATGATTGCCTTTTTCAGTGTGTATGTCCAGATTTAGGTCAGTTAAGGGTGGGCGGTGGAGGGGCAGTGGAACTGGGTTAGAGGGTTCCAAAACACCCCTGGGTCTCCTCCCCTCCAGCAGTTACCTAAACCCTTACTTCCGGTTCACAAACCCTGTACAGAAAGTCAAAGTTATTTGAAACAATGGCCACAACCAAGGCAGGGGGGAGATGCTCACCATATATTCAGTGTCTCCATATTCGATATGACAAAAAACAGAGGAACAGAATGAGGGACAAAATATCTATATAGGGGGACATTGAGAGTGAGAGGAGAGAGAGAAAATAGTTGAGTGAGTCTTGTGTGTTTCTTTTTCTCACAGCTTGTAGTGTCACCATACACAACCGCTGTCGAGACACGTTGCCCAACTGTGCCAAAATGAAACAGAGGGTAAGAGATGATAAATACTGAGTAAATATATAATTTAAACATTAGACTGGTGCCTTTCCATGACACACAAAATTATGGGAATTGCACAAGAAATACACATTAATGAATTCATATGGATATATGCCTTTTAATATGCTATCTGTATATTGCAACCTTTTTCTACTACATATACAAGTATATAATGATAAGTGCCGTGGTATATGATATTGAACTGTATTCTGTAACCACAGCAACAGAAGATGGCTCTCATGAGGAATAACTCAGCTTTGCAGAACGTGACCCTTCGTACCAAAAGTGAGTACATGCAAACACACAAACGTGCGCACATAGGCACACACGCTACACATTTCGATTTCTTTATTACATACGAGAAGTGAAAATTATTTTTCACTATTGGACTAGAATGTAATAACAATGTCAGTTTTGCAATTGAGCATGAGTTGCTATGGTTTCACTTTTAAACCCCTTAATTGCATCTGTGGAGACTCCTTTTCCACTTAGTTTTCCTTTTCCATTATTCCACTATATTTCTCTTCCCTCTTCTTCCTTCCCATCTTCCTCCTACTCCTCTTCCCCCCCTCCTCCTATATCTACTCCTTGTTAGCCCCCATGATGAGGGAACGCCCCAGCTCAGCCATCTACCACTCTGACAACCTCCGCCAATCCCTGCTGGGCTCGCGCCGTGGACGCTCCGGTCTTTCCCTCTCCAAGAGCGTCTCCACTAATAACATTACAGGGTGAGCCCCGCCGCCACCTGCTCATTGGCCAAAACAGAAAAAGAAGGGCGAGGGTACGAGAGAAACCTCAGGCAATCTTGTCATTGACATTAGTAGTGACATCATGCCTATATGTCTGCCACATATACACTTTTCATAGTAGAATTGAAAGTCCCACACACTGTGTGTGTGTGTGTGTGTGTGTGTTACAGTGCATTCGGAAAGTATTCAGACGCCTTCCTTTTTCCACATTTTGTTGCCTTACAGCCTTATTCTAAAATGGATTCTTTTTTTCTCATTAATCTATACACAATACTCCATAATGACAAAGCAAAAAGAGGTTTTTAGAAATGTTTGCAAAAAGTATTCAGACCCTTTGCTATGAGACAAGAAATTGAGCTCTGGTGCATCCTATTTCCTTTGATCATCCTTGAGATGTTTCTACAACTTGATTGGAGCCCACCTGTGGTATATTCAATTGACTGGACATGATTTGGAAAGGTACACACCTGTCTATGTAAGGTCCCACAGTTGACGGTGTATGTCAGAGCAAAAACCAAGCAACGAGGTTGAAGGAATTGTCCGTAGAGCTCCGAGAAAGGATAGTGTCTAGGCACAGATCTGGGGAAGAGTACCAAAGAACACAGTGGCCTCCATCATTCTTAAATGGAAAAAGTTTGGAACCATCAAGACTCTTCTTAGAGCTGGCCACCTGGCCAAACTGGGGAGAAGGGCCTGGGCCAGGGAAGTGACCAAGAACCCCATGGTCACTCTGCCAGAGATCCAGAGTTCCTCTGTGCAGATGGGAAAACCTTCCAGAAGGACAACCATCTCTGCCGCACTCCACCAATCAGGCCTTTTATGGAAGCCACTCCTTAGTGAAAGACACATTACAAGCCAAGACACAATGCAGGAGTGGCTTTGGGACAAGTCAATGAATGTCCCAGCCAGAGCCCGAACGTCTCTGGAGAAACCTGAAAATAGCTGTGCAGCGACGCTCCCCATCCAACCTGACAGAGTTTGAGAGGATCTTCAAAACGAATGGGAGAAACTCCCCAAATACAGGTATGCCAAGCTTGTAGCGTCATACGCAGGAAGACTTGAGGCTATAATCGCTGGCAAAGGTGCTTCAACAAAGTACAGAGTGAAGGGTCTGAATACTCATGTAAATATTCTATTTCAGTTATTTTTTTAAATACACATTTGCAAAATAATCTAAACTGTCATTGTGGGGTGTTGTGTGTAGATTTATGAGGGGGGAAACAAATTATTATCAATTTTAGAATAAGGATTTAACGTAACAAAATGTGGAAAAAGTCGAGAGGTCGGAATACTTTCCAAAGTGTGTTTGTGTGTGGGGTTTTATCAGTTTTGGTTTGATCTTACACGGTTCAGACATGTATAATAACTGTCAGCAGTTGGTGATAGAGGAGCAGTGGCAGATTCCAGTCTACTGAATGTGTGAACTAACATGTTTATCTACACATGACATGTGCCTCATCTGTATGTGTGTGTGTGTCTCAGGACATAAGCATGAATGATAATATTCACAGTGGCTCGTACATTGGTGTGTTTTGTGAATTTGTACCACTGTAAACATGTGTGTCTCTGTGTATCCCAATGCATGGATGGGTGTGCGTGCGCGTGCGTGTATTTCGTCTGTGTGATTTGTATCTATATCACCGTTTTTGTTTTGTATTTTCTGTGTGCTCATACATATTTATGTCGATGGTTTCTGTGTGTGTATACTGTACCTGCATGTGTATATTATACATGTTTCTTGGTGCATGTGTATATATGTGTGTGTTTTTGTCCGTGTGTGTGTGTGTGTGTGTGTGTGTGTGTGTGTGTGTGTGTGTCCTCGTCCTTGCCTCTACATAGGAACCTGAATGATGACTCTCCCTTGGGGCTGCGCAGGATCCTGTCCCAGTCCACAGACTCGCTCAACTTCAGGAACAGAGCCATGTCCATGGAGTCACTCAACGATGAGGGTAAGACAGTGATATGGTTGTGCCTTCCTGGGATTGAATGTGGGCTATTTGTGCTCTGTATTTGCTATTGATCTTAAGTCTAGGCGCACAGATTGTGTAGCTTATGCAAGTCTTTGTGTCTGGGACAAGGTTGCATCCGTTATGTAGGGAAAGCCTCAGGGATTCGGCGTAAGAACCTAAAATGGATATTGGCAACTGTCATGTCCATGTCTACCTTGAAAGTGATAAGAAAAAACGATAGATTGTTAGGAGCAACTTTAGAACTGTGAACATTTGAGGCATTGATGGTCTGTTTTTGTCCATTTGTTATTTACACTGGATGAATGTTTTCCTCTCTCAGGGGAAGAGTACTACACCTCCATGCTGGAGGAAATGGAGATTGAGGGGCGGGATTTTGAGGCGGACTCATGGAGCATGGCGGTGGACTCGGGCTACCTGCAGACGCATCGCAAAGACATCATCAAGCGGCAGGACGTCATCTATGGTGAGAGCAGTGACATGCACTTGAACTTCTTTCCCTTTGTGGTGAAAAAGCCATGGGCTGGGCAATGAAAAAGTGGAAACTGGAGGGTGCTACTTCTTTCAGATGGCCACAATCAACTACTGTTGTGCCCTTGAGCAAGGTACCTAACTCCGACATAGCTCCAGGGGTGCAGCTGACCCTGTGCTTCCTCCCAAACTGTCATGTGTGTTCTACGTGTTTCTGGCAGGTTATGAACAGAGCAAAATATGAATGTTCTTTCGCCAGATCTTACATGTTACATGATCGACTCTTTTTTTGCGTTTCTGTCTTCCTCAGAGTTGATCCAGACAGAGCTGCACCATGTGCGGACGCTGCGCATCATGGAGAGGGTGTTCCGCCAGGGCATGCTGGAGGAGGTGCAGCTTGAGCCGGGTGTGGTGCACGCCATCTTCCCCTGCCTCGACCGTCTCACCGCCATACATGCCCGCTTCCTGGCACAGCTGCTCACCCGGCGCAACCACAGCCTACAGCCTGGCAGCACCTACAACTTCACTATCCAACAGCTGGGAGATGTGCTACTGGAACAGGTAGAAAGACATGGGAATTATACCCACTGCCTTATGTAACTGACTTGCCTAGTTAAATAAAGGTTAAGAATAATTACAAAATAAAATATGTGATCTATACATTTACCATCGTAGTGGATCATTCATTCTTTTCAAAACCTGAGAAACTATCTGGCTTTTATTGTCATACGTAACCTTAACTACACTGTACAAACAGAGGAGTATGGTCCTCCCCTGGTTCCTCTCGAGGTTTCTTCCTTCTAGGGAGTTTATCTTAGCCACTCTGCTTTTGATTGGTCTTTGGGGTCTAGGCCAGGGTACTTTAAGTAGATTTGATTTGATTGACGGATTGTTTCTCTCAGTTCTCGGGCCAGTGTGCTGACGAGATGAGGAAGACCTACGCTGAGTTCTGCAGCCGCCACCTGAAGGCTGTCAAGCTCTACAAGGAGCTGCTGGCCAGAGACAAGCGGTTCCAGTACTTCATACGGGTAAGACCGAGGGAGAGAGAGAAACAAGAGATGTGACTTTGACATTTTTTTAAACTTCTGAAACTTTTTTTGAATGTTTTTGCAATATTCACAGAATGTATTTCATGTCAATAAAAACATTGAATTGAGATGGGGATAGAGTGAACAACTGAGACCGAGGGAAAGCTTTTGTGTTTATGTAAAAAAAAATGTCACCACTACTGAAGTCTTACTTGTGATGATCATGCTATTTGGTAGTTTCATATTCCTTAGCAGAGTGAGAGAGGGGGCACAGAGAAAGAACAATATGCCAATGGAAATGTTCGTGTGCACGCACTTTTTCTATTGTAAATGGTATGTTTTATCTCCTATTTAGATTTAAAGCTCTTCAAGCTAGTTTTGAGGGTGTGTCATTCAAATCAATTGATATCTCCAGAATTCCGGTGAAAAAAAATGATTTGCTCTTGATTGCGTTACAAAACACATATGTTGTTTTCCATCGATCTTTCTGTTTGCCGCTTTTCCTGTTTTTCCTCACCTCTTTTTGTCTTGTTCATATTCATGTCTTCCTTTCTCCTGCTGTTTCACTCCATCTTTCCCTCTCATTCTCTCGCGCTCTCTTTCACACTAACTCTCACTCTCTCGCGCTCTCTTTCACACTAACTCTATCTTTCCCTCTCACTTTCTCGCGCTCTCTTTCACACTAACTCTATCTTTCCCTCTCACTTTCTCTCCCTTCTGTCTCATCTTTAATCTCTCTTTCCCGCTCTCTATTCAGCGGGTGTGTCGGGGTCACCTGTTGCGTCGCCATGGCGTCCAGGAGTGCATCCTGTTGGTCACTCAGCGTATCACCAAGTACCCCGTACTCATCCAGCGTATCCTTGACAACACCAAGGGTGAGAACAAGACCCCGTGAATAAAGCAAATGGAACCAGGGACGAGGGTGATAAGTTATGCTCACATTAGAATTCAATATATTGTTGGGGGAAGCTAAATATAACGTGGGCTATCAAAAATATAGCCAAACTATGCCAGCTTTTTATATCATGAGACGAGCTTCCTCAGAACTAACTAAAAGCACAGGGTTTAAAGGCAATGACTGAGCACGGTAAAAAAAAAACAGCACTACTAATAATGTCTAACCCCCTTATAACCCTCTCTCTTTCTCGCTCCCTTAACCAGACAATGAGGAGGAGGCCTCCTGTCTGGCCCAGTCTCTGACTCAGATCAGGGAGCTACTCACCTCAGTGGACCAGCAGGTGCTTTCCTCCTCTATTAATCCATTTATAGTTTGATTTACTCAGGTTATTACTGAGATCAATTCTGACATGAACTAACACCTGTTAGTCAGATTAAATTAAAGGATGCCATTTTGACTTGCCACACTATCTATAAACCCGTCCTTTTACTATGTCCATAAGAAAGTGGCAATTACATTGTGCAGAAAATACATTGCACACTGACACTATTGTGAACCAGGTTTGTGTTCATTAGGGCAGGGGTTCCTCTTGGGGGGGGCCCTTCCAGCATTGGGGAACATCCTGCACCATGTCTATTTCTATGGGCACAAGCACTGTTCATGACACAAACTGTTCACACCCCTCTTGTTGGTGGAGAGAATTTTGCAGGTTTAAAACTTTTTTCCAGCATTTCTACACATTTTTTGGGGTGCAAAGAAAAGTGTTAAGATTTCCCTTCACTGGAACTAAGGGGCCTAGCCCAAACCATGAAAAACAGCCCCAGACCATTATTTATTCTCCACCAAACTTTACAGTTGACACTATACATTGGGGCAGGTAGCATTCTCCTGGCATCCGCCATACCCAGATTCGTCCTTCGGACTGCCAGGTGATGAAGTGTGATTAATCAATCCAGAGAACGCGTTTCCACTGCTTTACACCACTCCAGCCGAAACTTGGCATTGCACATGGTGATCTTAGGCTTGTGTGCGGCTGCTCGGCTATGGAAACCCATTTCATGAAGCTCGCACAGAACAGTTCTTGTGCTGACGTTATTCAGAACTCGGCTGTCCCGTTCTGTGAGCTTGTGTGGCCTACCACTTCGCGGCTGAGCCGTTGTTGCTCCTAGCTGTTTCCACTTCAAAATAACAGCACTTACAGTTGACCAGGACAGCTGTAGCAGGGCAGAAATTTGACAAACTGACATGCTGAAATAGCTGAATATACTAATTTGATGGGGTGGCCACATACTTTTGTGTATATATATATAGTGTATATTATTACATTTTATGGAGGGAGGGAACCCTCCCCTGCCGACCCCTCGCACCCGCCACAGTTTGGGAACCACTGCATTAGGGCATGTAAATGGATGATTCTCATTGGACAAGTCCAGGTAGTCCCTCCCTGTTTCAGTCCATTTGCTTCCATGAAGTGCCTAATGAACATGACCCTGCTGTCCAGGTGATGGAGCTTGAGCGGACCCAGAGGCTGCAGGAGATCCGGGCCAGGCTGGACCCTCGCGCCGAGGCCAAGGTGAGGGACGGTGGCCTGTTCAGAGGAGGAGAGTTGCTCCGCAGGAGACTCATCCATGAGGGAATGCTGCTCTGGAAAAACCCTGGGTCCAGGCTCAAAGGTGTGTGTGTGTGTGTTGAAGGGTCTGTATGTGTGGCTGAGGACAGGCTATTTGTAATGGCTTGAGTGGAATGGATGTATTAACAGTATCAAACACATGGAAACCAGCCTCCATTATCTTAATTTGTCACGGAGGTTTGTAGGTGATGGAACTATCCCCAAAACATGTTGTTTAACCATGTTTTAAAGGAGGTTTCTATTTTGTGTGCGTGTGCATGCGTGTGTGTTTAGATGTGCAGGTCCTGCTGATGACAGACATCCTAGTGTTCCTACAGGAGAAAGACCAGAGGTTCATCTTCCCTTGTCTAGTAAGTACAAACACACACACGCGCGCTTACACTCTCTCACTCTTACTCACACAATGACAAACAAAAACACGTGTGTGTGTGTGTATATAGAGACTTGTTTTATCACAATTTAATATACCGTATGGGGACGTCAGGGAATATAGCAGCTCTCCTTTCTTTCCTCTCTCCCTCTCCCTCTTTGCAGGAAAAGTCTCCAGTCCTCTCCCTGCAGAACCTCATGATTAGGGAGATAGCCAATCAGGAGCGAGGGCTCTTCCTCATCAGTGACTCCTCTCCTCCGGAGATGTATGAGGTCCATGCTGCCTCGAAAGATGACAAGAACACCTGGATACGCCTCATACAACACACTGTCAGGAGGTACAGACAGACAGAATATGAGTGGTGTGGTATGAGTGGTCTGACAGACAGACCACTCATATACACACACCACTCATACACACACACCACTCATACACACACACCACTCATACACACACACCACTCATATACACACACACCACTCATATACACACACACCACTCATATACACACACACCACTCATATACACACACATCACTCATATACACACACACACACACACACATCACTCATATACACACACACACACCACTCATGTCTCTTATGTCTCTACAGTTGTCCTTCCAGGGAAGAGTTCCCGCTCATAGAGACTGAAGACAAGGCCCTTCTGAGACGACTGAAAGGTCAGCAATGAACACACACACACACACACACTTATACAGATCAATATGTAATGTAGAGATGGCAAGATTACGCGGACAGACACGGCAGCCCTATTACTAGATCCAACTTAGCATTATTTCGCTTTTTGTATTATTTCTTATTTTATTATGGTATAATTTCCTATAACCAACAAGAAACCACAAATTTGACTTCCCAGACCCGAACCCTTTGTTTGGGTTACACAAAGCAGCTCCATTCATCCCGGGTGATTTACCAAAAAGATGCCGCCGAAGGAGAGCTGTCGTTCTAGTCAGTAGAAGGACAAACCACCCACTGCTTCCGAATATATTACTTGCTAATATACCGTCTCTGGACAATAAGGTAGACGAGCTCAGGGTGAGGATCTCCTTCCAGAAGGACACGAGATTGTAACATAATTTGTCTTCCAGAGATATGGCTCTCCCCAGCTACACCTTCTCCGTCCACACAGTCTGTTTTGCTTCTCCGTATATCGTGCGGACAGGAAGAAAGAACTCTCCGGGAAAAGCAAAGGTGGACGTGTATGTTTCATGATTAATAACTCATGGTGTGATTGTGGCCACGTATAAAAAATTAAAACCTTTTGTTCTCCCCATCTGGAAAACCTCTCCATCAAATGCCGATTTTGATGTTTTTTGTCATGGCCGTTTATATCCCCCCTCAAGCCGACACCACGGTGGCACTCAAGGAGCTATACAGGACTTTGAGCAAACTGGAAACCACATATCCTGAGGCCGCAGGAAATCTGAAGAAAATTATCCCGTGGTAGGCCTGATTACCAAAAATGATGATGAGGAAAATAACCTCTCCCTCAATGTAAAATAAAAAATCCCAGAAGGAGCTGAATGTGGACCACAGGAGACCGAAGAGAGAGCACACCCCCATCCACATCGACAGGGCCGCAATAGAGAGGGCCAAAAGCGTCAAGTTCCTTGGCGTGAACATCACTGATGACCTGAAATGGTCCAAGCACACCGACACCTTGGTAAAGGCATTGTCGCAGGGAGGCTGAAGAAGGCTGAAGAAATTCAGCATGGCCCCCAGGACCCTCACAAACTTCTACAGATGCACCATTAAGAGCATTCTGTTGGGCTGCATCGCCGCCTAGTACGGCAATTGCACCTCCCTCAACCACATAGCTCTCCAGAGGGTGGTGCAGTCCACCCAACGCATTACAGGGGGCCCGCTGCCTGCCCTCCAGGACATGTACAGCACTCCATGTTGAAGGAAGTCCAAGAAGATCATCAAGGACCTCGCTCCAACCGAGTCACGGTCTGTTCACCATCTTGCATACAGACAGTACATGGGCATCAAAGCCGGGTCCGAGAGACTGAAAAACGGCTATCTCCAGGCCATTTGACTGTTGAACAGCCATCACTAGCCATCTACCTGCCATACTTTGTCCTTCACCTTGAGACTTATGCACCATGTGTATAGTCATTGATCGCTGGTCACATCATATTCTTTTGTTTACTCACTGTGTACTCACCACATTAATATTTTGGATCATGTCTTGATTTTTGATAGTCTCGCAAATACAATACAAACATTCTACTGCACTGTTGGAGCTAATAACTTAACCAATTTGCTGCACCTGCTATAAAGCCTGCAAATCTTTGTACACGGCCAATAAACTTTGATGTGTTTATACCTACGTAAATCTAAAGTGTTTGCACATAGGAACTCCATATTTCACTTCTTCTCTACACTATCCTCTCTCTTCCTTTCTACCTCCATCATTCTCTTTATCAATCCCTTTGACCAAATCCATCCTTTCAATCTCTCTCTCTCCTTTCCTCTTCGTTCCCCACCCCCGATCTTTCCCTCTACATGGGGCTTACAGTACAATGTGCAGTTCTCGTTCTGTGTGTAGGAGGATAAGTGCGAAGCCTGACTCCTACTCAGGCTCAGTGGAGGATCTCATCAAACTCAGTCTATACATCACAGGCTTTCTCTCTCTCATTTTCACTCTTGGTCACTCTCTCTCTCTGACTACAATCTTTCTTGCTCACTTGTACTCCTGCACTTCCCTCTCTCCCTTCTTCCCCTTCTCTCGCTATCTCTCACAATCTCTTATAGCTGACATCCAACTGAACAATGTGTGAATATGATTGCCCCCCACTTTTTAAGTCGAGGTCTTAAGGAGGAGCATCATGTCAGGTTTTCCTTCTCTCCTCTTTCCCTCTCTTTCTCCCTTTCCTTCCCTCTTTCTCTCTACTCCATCTCCCCCCCGCCCCGCCCCGCCCCATCCCCTCCATCTTCCTTTCTCTACCTTCATCTCTCCTTCCAGCGGACATCCAGCAGAAGGACCGGGAGGTGCTGGAGCTGCTCCAGGAGCGAGTCACCCTGTTCTCAGACCTGGCCGAGGTGACAGGGGGCCAGGAGATCATGCTGCCGGGGGGCCCCAACTCCCGGAACCTGTTCCGGGCTGACATGCCCCAGGTGCCACTCGGCGAGAGACTGCTCACGGACGCCATCGCAGAGGGTGAGGGGTTGGTGGTGGGGGAGAAAAAGTGAAGAAGATAGGTAGGGTAATAGACAGAAGGATGGAGAGCAAGTTTCTCAGTTTCAAGAAAATCAGCACAAAAGCGTGATGGAATTATAATGAATTTAAGTGTTGCTATGGCAGCCGTCGAAAATAGTCAATTATTGTCAGCTCGTGCTTACATGGTGTGCTTCTTCATGCAATGGCATCAGTTGGAGCATGTCCATGTCACAACGAAAGCTTGTGAGTGTATTGCTGCTGTTTTTTTCTTGAGATATAAGATCTGTTCTCTCAGTGATTACATTTTGTGCTCATAATGGGCTCTTAGCATTGCCATCTCTTCCTTTCTCCTGTCTCACCGTTCCACTGCAGTTTCATTTGGTGGGGGCGCGGGCACCTGTAAGGTGCGGACTGTTTTGGCTTTTTTGACATCTGAGGTGTAGTTTCAGACTGAGGCTCAGAATCCGAAAAGTAATCATCAGAGATGTCAATGGTTAATTTCTTCCCCACCATCTGAGTCGTTTTCATTTGGATTTTGTAGCAACGCTAACGCAGCACATGCATCCATTCGTCTTGGTCTTCTTGCCGTTATAAATTCTGCACGCTCACTGTGTAGGCCAGAGTAGACTGATAAAACTGCGTGGATTTGGTAGACTGATATAGGGTAAGTGCCATTTTGAGATTATAACTAGAATATACTAATACAATAGAATGGCAAGCCCTGTTCTTCATTCACAATTGGTGATGACATAATTATGCATCGTTCCCTTCCCTTCACTTATCAACTCATCCATTCTCCCCTTTCTCCCCATCATACTTTACTTCATTTATTTAATCTGTTGTTATATGTGTGAAACGAGTTTAGGTTCAGTTTCGAGGCAATTATTGGGGTGATTATCAACTGGGCACGACACCTTCATGTCGGAAGAAGGAGCAGAGCAGGCCCTACTGTCGGTAGAAGGAGTGGCATTGTGGGAAAACCATTCAAAAAATGACATTCCCCTTCTAAAACTTCATAACTCCAGTTCTGTTTGTGATATTAGATTCTAACATCCACAGTGTGTTATATAGACTTATTTAGGAAAACTCAAGGACGGAATGGGGCATGACTTTAAGAATAAATAAATTCATGAGCAGTTCAAATTACTGCTTTAACGGTTCCAGTGTTAACTGACTTCAACGATACTTCAAAGTTGCCATGTTCTCGGGTTGTACTTGGCAATCAACTGTTGCTATTACTTTCCTCATTATTCAACGGATGCATGTGCAATGTGTTGGCACAAAATAGCTGCCAGGTGGTGGCTCAGTTGCCAAACATACCATACATTTCAGATGACTGACTTCAAAGTTCCCTCCATAGAAGACCATTGGTTGGCTTACATTACGGTTTTACTTCACTTGGAACTGTCAAACAGACATTAGAATTGTGTACTGTCTGTACAATTATAGATATGTTTAATTGTCCTCTGAGAAGGAACTTATTTTTCAAAGCCTTGTACAGTGCCTTCAGAAAGTATTCATACCCCTTGACTTAGTCCACATTGTGTTGTTAAAGCCTGCATTTAAAATGGATTACATATTTGTTTTTATCACCCATCTATACACAATACCCCATAATGAAAGTGATTTAAAAAAAAAAACATTTATTGAAAATGAAAGAGAAATCTCATTTAACATAAGTATTAACACCCCTGAATCAATACTTTATAATACTAACCTAGGCAGCAATTACAGCTGTGAGTTTTTCTGGGTAAGTCTCGAAGAGCTTTCCACACCTGGATTGTGCAACCTGCACATCATTTTTTATTTTATTTTTCAAGCTCTGTCATTGCTAGACAACCAGTAGATTTAAGTCAAAACGGTATCTCAGCCATATCAAGAATATTCACTGTCTTTTTGGTAAGCATCTCCAATGTAGATTTGGCTTTGTGTTTTAGGTTGTTGTCTTTCTGAAAAGGTGAATTCATCTCCCATTGTCTGGTGGAAAGCAAGACTGAACCAGGTTTTCCTCTAGGACTTTTCCTTTGCTTTGCTCCATTTAGTGAATTTCTTTATCCTGAAAAACACCCCAGTCCTTAACGATTACAAGCACACCCATAACATGATACAGCCACCCACTCTGCGTGAAAATATGGAGAGTGGTACTCCATAATGTATTTGATTTGCCCCAAACATAACACGTTGTATTCAGCACAAAATGTGAATTGCTTTGCCACCTTTTTTACAGTATTACTTTGATACCTTGTTGCAAACAGGATGCACGGTTTTGGAATATGTTTTATTCTGTACAGGCTTCCTTTTCACTCTGTCAATTAGGTTAGTATTTTGGAGTAACTACAATGTTGATCCATCCTCAGTTTTCTTAGCCATAAGGGAAAGGGTATACCTAGTCAGTTGCACAACTGAATGCATTCAACGGAAATGTGTCTTCCACATGCCTTAATCAACGGGTGTCTTAATAGACGTCCACGTCATCATGGGATTTGAATCTGCAGCCTTTCGGTTACTGGCCCAAAGCGCTTATCTGCTAGGCTACCTGCTGCCCCTCTGTAACTGTTTTAAAGTCAGCATTGGCCTCATTGGGAAATCCCTGAGCGGTTTCCTTCCTCTCTGGCAACTGAGTTAGGAAGGACCGCCTGCATCTTTGTTGTGACTGACTGTATTGATACACCATCTAAAGTGTAATTAATAACTTCACCATGCTCAAATGGATATTCACCTTTGCGAGGCAAAGAAAGGCATCTTCCTGGTATTTGTGGTTGATTCTGTGTTTGAAATTCACTGCTCGACTGAGGGACTTTACAAATAATTGTATGTGTGGGGTACAGAGATGAGGCAGTCATTCAAAAATCATGTAAAACATAATTCCACTTTGACATTATTGTGTGTAGGCCATTGACAACACATCTAAATGTAATCTATTTTAAATACAGGGGTGTGAATACTTTCTGAAGGCACTGTGGCTACATTTACACAAACAGCAAACCGTTAACTCATCATCACCCAAACATTGATTGACGTGTACAGTTGTCCAGTTTCCACCCTACACACAGTAGTCCTCAGTGTGGGTATCATGTGTATGTTTATGAATTTGAAGTGGCTGTCAACCCCTAGGCTAATGTTTCTCTCATGGAATGTCATTCCTTGAGCACTATATCATAGAAGGTTTTATATGCATTTGAAATGTCATTGGGTGCGAGTGTGGCTTTAATAAGGTACATTTTGTTTTAGCTTGCCCGCCCATATGGAAAAGAATCATAAACATATAATCTTGTATGGCAGAAGAAAGTAATTTGTACAAAAAAATCTTAAGTATCTGGTAAGATTTTGATATGTTTTGCCTTAAGTTAGTGGTTCTCAAACCTCTGCCCGGGGACCCCCAGCTTTTCCATGTATTTGATCTATTCCAGAGCTAGCACACCAGATTCAACTCGTCACTGATCATCAAGCCCTTGAATAGATGAATCAGGTGATCTAGTTTAGAGCTACAACAAAATTGGGAAACGTATGAGCAACAACGATTATTATAAGAAAAGTGTATGTTCTCTCTGTTATTGTTGGTTTCACATTGTTTTTATTAGACAATATATAAAAAATCATGATAATTACTATCAGAAATATTTTATATACGAGTTTGCATGGTTAAAAAAGCAATAGGCTGGGCAGCACCTCCTACTGGACAGTTGATTTACCTACAGCCATCTTTTTGGTCCCCCATCCAGGGTTCTAACCAAGCCCTGCTTCGTTTTTATATTTGTCACTGAATACTACCAATGTGCTATCAAGATAATTTTAACAGATACTTATAAGATTACTTATTAGATTTTTGTAAAAATACTCTTCTGCCATACAAGATTCTTGTTTAAATTTTCATGATTCTTTTTGTATTAATCTTGTTTGTGTATTTGCTGCCATGTGTAATACTTTGTTAGATTCTTCCATATCTTGTCCATGTGGGCTGCGATGTGACTTTAGGCCCAATGGAATGGTCTAAAATGTGAACTCGACCCACCCTGTCACAGGTGAGCTGAAATGAACGCACCATACATTTTGTTAAGGCACTGATGCTGTATTGTCTCCATTTGTGTCTCCCAGTGGATAGGCTGAGTGAACTACTGCTGGGCTCCACCTTTGCAGTGCCTCTGCCCTGCAGTTTCAACGGTCACCCGAACCACACGGGAGCACTAGTGATCAGTGAGTCACTCCTCTATGCCATTAATTGACGAGGCTTATAGTAGTCTAGTCTCCATAGCACTGTGAGCGATGACCACTGATGACCGTTGTTTGTTTGTAGATGGCCAGGAGGTGGTTCTCAATGGAATGCACGGGTGCCCAGCAGCAAAGGTAAAGGTCTTAATAATAATGATTATATTATTATAATTATAATAATAATAGCATGGTCATTTAGTGTGGTCTACCAGGCTTAGAACCAAGGTAGCCATGCGCCACAATAATGTTTTAGCTCGCTGAGCTAAAGCCAAGTCCTTAGCTCAGGAAGCTAACAGAATTCTTCAGGTCCCAGGCAAGATTACTCATTGTGAGCATGGTTCACATGGGGGAATCAAATCAAGGTGTAGACTAACAGGGAAATGCTTACTTACGAGCCCTTCCCAAAAATGCGGAGAGAAAAATATAAATAGTAGAAAAATAATAACACGAGGAATAAATACACAATGAGTAACAATGACTTGGCTATATACACGGGGTACCAGTACCAAGTTGATGTGCATGGTTACGAAGTAATTAAGGTAGATATGTACATCTAGGTAGGGATAGTGACTAGGCGGCAGGATAGATAATAAACAGTAACAGCAGTGTATGCGATGAGTCAAAAGTGGTCAATGTAGATAGTCTGGGAAGCTATTGGTTAACTAATTAAGTAACTATTTAGGAGTCTTATGGCTTAGGGGTAGAAGCTGTTCAGGGTCCTGTTAGTTCCAGACTTGGTGCATTGATAAAGCTTGCCTTGGGGTAGCAGAGAACAGTCTATGACATGGGTGGCTGGAGTCTTTGAAAATGTTTTGGGCCTTGCTCTGACACCTTTTTAAAGATGTTCTGGATGGCAGGGACCTCTGCTGTACGCACTACCCTCTGTAGCGCCTTGCGTTCGGGTGCCAATCAGTTGCCATACCAAGCAGTGAAGCATCCAGTCAAGATGCTCTCAAAGGTGCAGCTGTAGAACTTTTTGAGGGCCCATGCCAAGTCTTTTCAGCCTCCTGAGGGGAAGAGGCATTGTCATGCCCTCTTCACTACTGTGTTGGTGTTTGTGAACCTTGATAATTCCTTAGTGATGTGGACCCTGAGGAACTTGAAGCTCAAGACCTGCTCCACCACAGCCCGTCAATGGGGGTGGGATCGCCCCTCCGTTACCTGTAGTCCACGATCAGCTCCTTTTGTCTTGCTGACGTTGAGGGAGAGGTTGTTGTCCTGGAACCACATTGCAAGGTCTCAGACCTCCCTATTGGCTGTCTCATCGTCGTCTGTGATCAGGCTTATCACCGTCGTGTCGTCGGCAAACTTAATGATGGTGTTGGAGTCGTGGGTGAACAGGGAGTACAGGAGGGGACTAAGCATGCACACCAGACGGGCCCCGTGTTGAGGGTCAGCGTGGCGGATGTGTTGTTGGTTACCCTCACCACCTGGGGACGTCCCGTCAGGAAGTCCAGGATCCAGTTGCAGAGGGAGGGGTTTAATCCCAGGGTCCTTAGCTTGGAGGGAACTATGGTGTTGAACGCTGAGCCGTAGTTAATGAACAGCATTCTCATGTAGGTGTTCCTTTTGTCCAGGTGGGGGAGGGCAATAGAGATTGCGTCATCTGTGGATCTGTTGGGGCGGTGTGTAAATCGAAGTGATGGTGTCGATGTGAGCCATGACCAGCCTTTCAAAGAATTTCATGGCTACAGATGTGAGTGCTATGGGGCAATAGTCATTTAGACAGGTTACTTTGGCGTTCTTGGGCAGAGGGATAATAATGGTGGTCTGCTTGAAACATTCAAAAAGTTGAGTCCGAATTCTTGTTTGAATCTTTGCGATATGCAGTTCAATCATCACAAGCTGTTTGAATGAACATTTCTAAAGGCTTTCCCAAAAAACCTTCCCAATTAAATGTTGACTGCAAAGTAGGCCTACCTGGCAGAATGATATCATGATGATTTGTATCAATCACAGGGCATTTATTTTGCAAACTCTGCCATCACATGAATCCTATACTGTACATTGTATAGTACAAAAAACCCACTAGCTAAACACAATGGTCCCTAATTAAAGGAAAACTACACCCACCAAATATTTATTTCAAATTTTTTATTGTTCCCAGACATCAAAAGTGGTCTCCTGGTGTGGTTTAAGCATTTTATGTGGACTTAGAACATCAAAAGTTAGTTGATTTTTGTGAATGAAAATCTGGGAAAACTCTGAAACCTGGAAAAATCTAACTGGGAAAACAGAATTTACCAGTGCCCTACAACTGTGACTGTCCAAAATTGCTAACAATTACTCTTTTTGAGATTGCGCACCAAACAATCAATGTAAATCTGATATTGTCAAGTTCAAATGTAATTTTGTGTAGGTCATTATTGGCTACTTGCTCAGGCCACAAATTAAATATAACATTTAAAAGATTTGCGCATCTTCCGCTTTCACATTGGCACCGGCCCGATGTGCCATGGGCAAATTTACCTGGATGTCAAGCCAAGGGCATGCTACTTTAAAAGTTGGCTAGTTATTATTAGCCTGGTTCTGTATGGAATACAGGTACATTATAGGACACGAGTCAGGTCATTATTGGTGTGACCAAATCATGTGCTGATGCCATCAACTGAAAAAGTTAGTAGCACTAGTGCCACCAGTGGAGAAAACGAGTCTGGAGCCCTGGACTGAGTAAAAAGGTTTGGGAACCACTGCATTAGGCTATTTACAATGGATAACAAAAATAGTTTCAGTCCAATTTCTGTTTGGTGCCTAATGAACATGCCTAATCCTTTATGTTTCAAGTTTCAAGTGAAGGCTTCTGTTATCTGAGTCTTCCGCTCTCTGAGTTATTATAGCTTGACAGCTCTGTTTCAAACAGTGCCGTGGAGTATCCATGGCAACATCCATTTTTCCAATCACTATTCTTTTATGGAGCCTGTTTGACAACTCTCTTCTGAAATGTCATGACAATAATAGGAAAGTTTCACAATGAAGCCCTACTGGTTTACTTAGACAAATATTCATTAATTGCAACATTTGAAAAGTACACTGAAAAAAAATCAACGCAACATGTAAAAGTGTTGGTTTCATGAACTGAAATAAAATATCCCAGAAATGTTACATATGCACAAAAAGCGTAATTCTCTCAAATATTGTGGACAAATTTGTTTACATCCTTTTTAGTGATCATTTCTCCTTTGCCAAGATAATCCATCCACCTGACAGGTGTGGCATATCAAGAAGCTGATTAAACAGCATGATCATTACACAGGTGCATCTTGTGCTGGGATGATAAAAGGCCACCCTAAAATGTGCAGTTTTGTCACACAACACAATGCCACCGATGTCTCATATTTTGAGGGAGCGTGCAATTGGCACCAGAGCTCATTCCAGATAATTGAATGTTCTGAAACAAAGCTGAAATTGTCCCAGTTCTTCCATGGCTTGCATTCCCACCAGACATGTCCCCCATTGAGCATGTTTGGGATGCTCTGGATCAACGTGTACGAAAGCATGTTCCAGTTTCCGCCAAAATCCAGCGACTTCGCACAGCCATTGAAAAGGAGTGGGACAACATTCCATAGGCCACAATCAACTCTAAGTGAAGGAGATGTGTCGCGCTGCATGAGGCAAAAGGTGGTCACACCAGATACTGACTTTTTCTGAGCCGCAACCCTACTTGTTTTTTAAAGTTATCTGTGACCAACAAATGCATATCTGTATTCCCAGTCATGTGAAATCCATAGATTAGGGCCTAATGAATATATTTTAATTGAATGATTTCCTTATATGAACTGTAACTTTGTGAAATCTTAAAATGTTGCATTTATAGTTTTGTTCAGTATAGTTTGTTAAACATTTTTCACCACCGAAGGAGTTGAATTTCTCTTGTGATATGAAGCAATTCTATAATACAATCAATCAATCAGTGAGTCATTTGCTTCATTTAATGGAATTTTGAATTTCAAAAGACAGAAACCAAGTCATATGAGGATCATACTAATATTTTTGTTTAAAAGTATTTTAGTTTACTGTATTATGTTTGCATGAAACTCTTCTCAGTTTAGCTCTGTGGCATTAATTGGTGTTTTGTTTATTTAATTTATTCTTACACCCAATTAATCTGATATTGCTTTCTGACATGTTGTGAATAAACAATAGTTTATTCACAACAATTGTCAAATATAGTGTTGATTTAAGTGTGTAATATTTCACATTTCCCAGGACTGGAATGGGAATCAGGCTGGAGATAGGCCCTCAACCGAGGTACAGTAGTAAATGTTCACTCAATCTCATACGGAACTACTGTCACTTTATCCGTACGTGGCTAACTAGCTAAGAGAACCCACTGAAATATTTGACTGGAGATGGCGGGAGGTTGTGTTTGTTTTATTTTGTGTGTCTGTGTGTGTGTATATCTATATAGCCTATTATCATGAGTAATGGTGTTGGTATTTGCTCTTGATTGTGTTGGCATAATATTTATTGTATTCACTGATGGTATGTTTTTCAGGAAGTGTATCAGAGGCTGGTCAACCTTAGTGCCCACCTTCATGCCCTCCAGGTCAGTGGATGCATCTCTTTGTACCAGACCTGAGTCAAATACAATTGTCAAATATTCTTTATTTAGCTGAGTTAGCATTTTCTGGACTATTTCATTTGTTTTAATGTGCCGAGAAGCTCAAGTATTTCAGCGTATTTTACTTAATATTTGACCCAGGTCTCCCATATATTTACTGTGGAGGTTACAGTAGGACGTACCAACTGATGTAGAATTTAGTTAGTTACAGTAGACCTGCTTAGGTGTCTGCTTGTTTTAATCTGCTTGAATAGTAATGTATTATTTTCCTTCCATTATCTCACAGTTAACAAAATAAATATATTTTCTATTGTGGCATCTATAAATGTATCCAGATTATTTTTCAAATAAGTTTTATATAGAATTAGCCATGAATAGAATACAGTATACTCATATATGAAATGGTATGTAAACATTATTAAAGTGACCAGTAGTCTCTAAGGTGCAGGGTAGAGTACCGGGTGGTAGCCGGCTAGAACAGTGACTAAGTTCAGGGCGGAGGCCATCTAGTGGTGACTGTTTAACAGTCTGATTGCCTGGAGATAGAAGCTGTTTCTCAAACCCACAAACTCTCCTCATATCTCCCTTCATTCCCTTCTAACTTACTCTCGTTCTCCTCTCCCAGGGCACTGTGATCAAGCAGGACTCCATCCTGGAGCTCTGCCTGCGCTCTGATGGCCCGCCAGGTGATGCCCCGACCACGCCCACCGGACGGGTGTGGCGCTCCCTGTCACGTGACGCAGGCATGGCCGAGGCCAGCATGGGGGCGGCCATTGGGGAGCTGGCCCTGCTCCAGAGGCAGCACAGCCTCCTGCAGGAGGAGCTGGGTAGGCTGCGAGGGGCCGATGGCCGCCTGAGGGATAGCGAAAAAGCCCGAGCCCAGCTGGAGAGGCAGGTCCGCGACATGAAGGTCCACAGTACCACCGTGTTTGACAGTGTGGGACCTGCAGGCTCAGAGCAGGTAGAGCTACTCACTGGCACTGTGGGTAGTTGCACTTAGCTTAACTATAGGGGGATGCACTGATTCTTAGCCCGCTCATTGTTGTAGATGAGAATCTGAAAGATGGGAATATGCTCTCACTCAACTGAGTTGAGTTAATATAGGTTATACATTAGCCAAATATAGAAATTAATTGTCCGTAGGTGTTACAATCTGATTTGTCGTTCCACTTAACACTTGTCATCTTGCCTAGGATCCACCCCTTCGTAAAGCAAGTGAAACCAACGCGGACACCAAATTGGCCAGCCAAGGGTCAATCGAGCATTCGGAGGGGCATCAGGAAAGCAGTGATGTGGAGGTGACGTCAGATGAGGAGGAGGAGGAGGAGAAGGAGGCCAAAGCGTCACCGCGCTCGGAGAGTCCCCGAGGTGTGTAAATCTTACGTTTGGCATGTCTCTTGATGGAATAAGATGAGTTTTGGGCAACCCTTCCCCCTCTTTTGTTTCATGCTGGCTGAAAACCTAGCTAGCTAGTTACTAGCTAACACCAGACACCGATGAATGCGGAAACCTATAAGTATCTTTGCCTTTGATGAATAGGAGAAACCTCTAATTTGCTGACACACTGCAGTAGCATTTTGGCACCAGGGGCCGGTTGCACCAGCCTTTGTAAAAAAAAAAAATATTTTAAAAAGTTGGTCATAAATGCTAGATTGGGCCTAGCTATGTCCGACGTTGTGATCAGAATTTACACCTGTTGCACTAACCAAAAATAAGACTCGTCGTAGCTAAATCCGACGTAAGCAGTGCTCATTCATAAGATTAGAAGATTCATAGTGACTGTTGCTAGGCAGCGGTCATTGCTTACCTACAATCAGTTTACAAAAGTAAATAATGGGATAGCTACCATATTTGGCGCAATGGAAGCCCATAAAATAAAATAAAACTTTTCAGATACTGAAATAAGACTGTAGAGCTGTATAACAAACATATATAGAAATTCTAACAGTTAAATTGAATAGCACTGCTACAAACAGGGGAAAAGACCTAAACCTGGAAGTAGTAAAGTACATGAGTAGAGTGGGGAGCTTGGCTGCAGGTCAGTGGAAGAGGTGTGCAAGAAATGGAAAGATCTCATGACATTCACACCCCTTAATTTTTTTTCTACATTCTGCTATAACCTGAATTTAAAATGGATTCAATTGAGATGTTTTGTTACTGGCCTACACACAATACCCCATAATATCAAAGTGAATTTGTTAATTAAAAATTAAAAGCTGATATGTCTTGAGTCAATAATTATTCAACCCCTTTGTTATGGCAAGCCTAAATAATTTCAGGAGTAAAAATGTGCTGAATAAGTCACATTAAGGACTCATCTCTGTACCTCACACATACAAATATCTGTAAGGTCCCCCAGTTGAGCAGTGAATTTCAAACACAGATTCAACCACAAAGACCAGGGATGTTTTCCAATGCCTCACAAAGAACGGCACCTATTGGTAGTTGGGTACAAATGTAATAAAAAGCCGACATTTGAATATTCCTTTGAGCATGGTGAAGTTATTACACTTTGAACGGTGTAGCAATACACCCAGTCATATTTATGTAAAATCAATATTTCTGTATTTAATTTGCAATACAAAAATGTCTAAAACATGTTTTCACTTTGTCATTATGGTGTATTGTTTTTTTTTTAATCATCCATTTTGAATTCAGGCTGTAACACAACAAAATGTGGAATAAGTCAAGGTGTATGAATACTTTCTGAACCCACTGTTAATGTGAAATGGTAAAAAGAGACGTGGCTTCATAATGCATTTATGATGGGTCTAAAACCGTCAGTCATATTTACTTGAGCCACATTTAATTTAACATAAAATATGTTTGGGAAATGGGCTATATATCATAAGTCTGTTATAGCAAATACAAATAACAAATACTTTAAAAAATATATCTATTTTAGATACTGTACATTTCATTCATCCATACATTTTCTTTGGACGGGCCAGGAGGTATTCTATGGTAGGGCGGGCCAGGCTCCCTAAGGCCTGCCTTCAATGCCGGCCCTGCTGTAGATGCTTTAGTGTTGTTCATGTCAGGGCTTTCAGAACAGAGTAATTCTGTTCTAACAGCAAAAACCAGCAATATACAAAATATAAATAAATCTAACATTCCCTAGAGGGGATATCCCCTCTGCAGTATCATTATACAGAGATGTGCTTTAGCAGAGATGAGCTCACCTCTGTCCCCTCAATAATGCTAATGCAAGCCCACACACAGTTTTATATAACACATCGATTTTGTGATGAGGCACAAACTCTCTTTCTGGCACACACGCGCACACACACACACACACACACACCATCGCTGCCCTTCTCACATCATGTTCTCTCTATGTGCGCGTGCGAACACCACATCCCGCTGCTTCTGTCAGTGTTAGGTGTGTGGGTGGAGATGTCTTTCCAGACCTAGTACTCAGCTCACTTATTCTACTCCCTGATGAGAAATTACAGTGCTGGTGTCTCTACTCTCCACAATTTAATATATATATATATATATATATATATAGCTGAAATTAAGAGAGAGGCTATAGCATCCAAGATGACTAATGCTAAAAGCACATTAACTTATTTGCCAGAAAAGGAACGCACTACACCAATGATCTGCAGACCAACGAAACAAAAGCGAGTACAGAACCATTCAAGTTTGTATGAAAATAACCTGTTTGCCACTATTCTAAAGAGTCTGTGATTAACAACTATCTATGGCAATTATAATAAAGGCCATGTGTTTTTTTGCAACTTTGATGTACATTTTTAATTGGCTAATTGTCTCTTTACTCAGATCTTCAGGACATTCCAGAGGAGAGCGAAGCCACAGCAGAACTACCACGAGAGCCTGACGTGTCACATTGCTAATGACCCTCCAGAAACAAAGACTGGACCCCACCTCCCCTACTCTCAAAAATAGGCCGAAGAGAACAAGAGAACTGAACTTGAAATAGTCTTCCTCTTTTTACACTAAAAAGGAAGTATCATATTAATTTTCAAATATAGATCTATATATTTGTTCTGTGGCTTTTGCTTTACAGTACACGACCAGTGGCAATATGTGACTTTACGTTATATTCTTTCGTATTTCTTGCTTGGGATTATTTGGATATGTACTGCTCCATTTTGGAATCGATGCTGGACCAATGAGGGCCTATTAGAGTGGCGTGAATAACAGGAAGGGAGTTATGCAATGATGATATTCCAAAGAAGAATATGCAAGAAATGGACAGCAAATATAAAAGCAGTGAATGGATAACCAAATCTGATGGGGTTTTGTCTATTTAGGTGAATGGAATACTGAATTAATGACATTGATTGGATAGCTGCTATTGTGCATTAGGATGTTGGATGCGGACGTATGTAGGTGGCTGTTTGTGCTGGGACACACACAGAAACACAAATATGACACACAGACACAAACATGCACAAACACACACACAGTCATACACGCTTACACACACACTTGAGTCCTTTACATTTCCATAATTAGGGTGGTCTAATTCTCAACGCTGTTAATGATGCTAATAATTTGTTTATTTATTCTTCTGTCCTTCATTATTTAAGCAGGTAAGTTAAGACCTCAAGCATTAGTGACTGTATAAGAAGTAGAGGTAGCACTGTATTTTACTCTAATTCTCATGTTTTTATTTAGAAACCTTGGGGATTCTTCGTCTCAAATATAGGGAAGTGACAATTAACAATTCATTTCAAGTAGTTACCAGAATTAATTTTGCAGTTACCATGTAGTTACTAAGTAAATACCTGGCAATAAGGGAGAATGAAATAAAGTTTTATCTAAATGGACAAAAGAATGCATCACTACAGGTGCATCTACATATAAGCAGTGTAGTTTAAAAGTTGAACTCCAGTGGACTTGGTCGACTATATAAAACATTTAAAAAGCTGTCAATATTGCTTTGGTTTTCATCTTTACAAAGAAAAGGCCAAGACGTTGGAAAATGGAACAAGGACAATGCGCCATGTCATCCATTTTGAGATGCCTTGAGGGATAGGGGAATTCAACTTTTTTGCCAACATGGAAATATAAAATGGAGTCTTCTCTGTTAAGGACTAAACAAGTGACTTTGGAGACTATTTTTGAGCAACGGACAGCCGAGCAACCATTATATTTGCCTTTACATTGTTTTGAAACTAAAATGCTTTAATTGACACTTTCTTGTTGTAATTTCTTGTCATCTGTTAATTTGACTATTGCACCATATTTTGCTGGCTTGTAGAGTGTATAAATTTGGCTGAAAATGACAAAGGCAATGATTTTGTGTATGTCTTTGATGAGGAAACTACTGTATTCAATTGCGGTTTACAGAAAGCCATACTAAAGATATGAATGTCAAATCCAAAAGTTTTGCCTCCAGTTGTTTTAATATTAAAGTTTTATAGTGTCAATAGGCATAGTTGTGCATCGATGACATATCCACTTGTTTTTGACAAGTTCTTACTATACCCTGTGCTGGTGTAAAGGTCATATCTTCCTGATTTGTGCTCCACATCACTTGGGCCCTCTGTCAAAACAACAAATGGTGTAGTAATGAAGACTTATTTCCACAATTGATCATACCCCTGACACAAACTGTTAAGGTAAGTGTGTTGGCATTATGCCTATCCTAATTGGAAGTATGCCTAGGTGAAGGTTTGTGACAGTTGTCATAACTGTTTGACATCTGTATGTCATTATTATGACCGTGTTAGGTAGTCCTTGTGATGAAAAGGTCCAAAGAAGTGTTATCGACAGTTGCTCTTACCTGAAGCATTACCACTGCATGCTGGTAATCAAATCTATCTCAGCTTTAAAATGGCACATTGTACAGACCAATCAAAATCATGGATACCAAAGCTCATCATATCAGACTTTGACGATCCCCTTAGTATGTCAATCCAATTCGGTGGTAAAAAAGCAGCTGTCTTTTGGGAGGGACTGAGCTCAAGTATCTCACTGTCTCACAATGTAGGCTGACACCGCTTCCCCAAATACCTCCCCCTAAACCCCTCATGATGTTTTAATGCCTTTACCGAAACATCAGGTCAAACCTATCAAACCCCAACACACTTACTTATCCTTCTCCATCTCTTTTCCCTTTTAACCTTTTTAACTTCCTCTATACAATTTTGTATTAATTTCCTCTCCCATCTGTCACCATCTCTGACCCTCTTACTCTTGTTTTCTCATCTACATGAGACGTTGTTTCTGGACAGGTTCTATCTCCCTCTCTTCGGCATCTCTTAATTTCTCTTTCTCCCTCCCTTTCACAGTCTAAACCTGGACACAATGTTGACCATGTGACATGTATTCTCTCTGTTCTCCCATCGCTAACCCTCTCACTCTTGTCCACTACCTCTCTCTTTCTCTCTAGCTATATATATATCTATCCCTCTTTGTTTCTTTCTATCCCTCCCTCCCTAATCCTAGGGACAATGTCAGCCAAGTAACATGTATAAATATCCCCATAGCTGGCATAGTGGTCGCCCCTCTACGCCCCGCCTGCACCCCATTTATCATTGGAATTTCCCAACGTTGGGGATGCCATGTCACTGTAAGCCCAGACAAGCTCCGGTGGTCCAGGAGAGGAGCAAGGGGAGTGGGGTTACCGGGAAGCTGTACTGTACCTCTTTCCCTTCCTCCCCACCATGTCTCTTTCTTTTATTTTACTCCTGCACTTAAATAACCTGATTTTATAGTATTTGTAAAGTTTTAGGTAGGTCACAGTACAACCAAACTGGCTTAAATTGTTCTTACATTTAACAAGTGTGGCAACTATTAGAAGAGTTAGAAACCTTGGACGTGACCTCAGCCCTAGCTAAGGCCTACCTTGGACGTGACCTCAGCACTACAACTAAGGCCTATTTTCAATTAGGTCAAGCGTTAACCGGAGATAGCCGACACCCGCATAGCTGATGTTTTGGCTGTAACCTTTATTTAACTAGGCAAGTCAGTTAAGAACACGTTCTTATTTACAATGACGGCCTACCGGGGAACAGTGGGTTAACTGCCTTTTTCAGGGGCAGAATCACTGGAGGATTAGTTCCAGCAACCTTTCGGTTACTGGCCCAACGCTCTGACCGCTAGGCTACCTGCCTCCCCAGTGTAACTGCTTGGAGTTGGAAAATCAGTGAGAAGCTGCTCTTGATAATTGTCAGGAAGCCACACCCATCTCACTCATGTTTTATGTTCAGAACTAGGAAGTGTAGGCCAAATAGAAAAAATTACGCTCAAATTGAAAATCATGAAACAAATGAGGAATTATATCAACCTGATCAAGGTGTAGATTTAATCTCACACCTCTAGTGCACGAACTTTGGCTGCATGGGATTTATTTTAATGCAACTCCGTGCAGCCAATGTCCGCTTTAGGTATAATGCTGCTTGGGGATTTGACATGTATGTCGGGCTAAAGCGGATCTGATTGATTGAATCGGGCCCTAAGTTTTTTTGACTTTTCCACCTTGATCTAACCTCTGACCTTTAACCTAACATGAACTAATCTAACATTAAAATAGAAAGGCATCTCTCTTTCAGTCACTATCTTTGGCTGTCAAGTTTATGTTTAAGAGCGTTGGAGTTTGCAGTAGGGGTGTCAGGCACATGAGCAGGTGTTGCTGAACTGTTATAAGAGTTATGAAGTAGTATAAGTTTATGACCTCAATATTTACTCTTCCATGATTCTTTAGAATAAATTGTTGAGATTAAGTGCTTTCTCCTTGTTAGCATGTTTAGCGTTTCATGTCTAAATGATCCCAATGTCTAAAATGAATTGTTTAGTTCAATAAAGTTACTTTTTAAGATGATTTGGACATGCTTATATCGGGGACATTGACTTGCATTGGTTTTTGGCAAAAAATGCGAAACATTTTAGCATTTGGAGACAGTGGCCAGGTAAAAACCAAAGGATAGATTGCTGTCTTGTCAATATAATCCTCATAGGGTAACCAACCCAATATGTAATTTGGATGAGTAAGACAAGGTACTACTGTTTGGTGGTTTTGTTGCCATGGTTGTAATTTCAAACACTGAAGCTAACTAATATTTTCAACAATTTAAGGTGTGCCCAGAGCTATGCTATCGGGGTTTCCTGATTTGTTATGGGAGTGTCCACTACCCTGCACCCATAGACACCTCTGTAATTCGAACCCTGTGTGTGTGCATGCATGCTGTTTGGAAGACAAAAAAACAACTTTCTTTTGTTTTATGACAGCATCTGCCTAATCCTCTATGCCCCACTCTCATTGTCCTTCTCTATATTTCTCTCTCCCACCATCTCACTTTTTATTACTAAAATCCCACACAGCAGGAAACGTACAATATATGTTAAATATGTCAAAGAAAATGACAGCTGACACAGGAAGACAGAGGGAAATGGATGGGTACTTGGGGACCAGCCTTTCTTTCTGCCGGTAGAAGTTGCCTGTATGCACAGATCTAGAATCCGCTTGCGTTCCCCAAACCTGACCTTAACCATCAGGGGAACAACGCAACATCAAAGTACGTTCATCCTACTTTGCTTTATTATGGAGAGGGAGGATCAGTAGATCACTTTGAAGAATGGCGCTTTAAAGGATTGAGTTGGGTGGAGCCAGAAGGCTAAAGTGGGAGGTACATGTTTGTGGGTGTGGCCATCTACACTTGGGGATATATATGTTCTCTGTCTATCCATGAGTTTGGTCTCTCCTCTGCTCTTTCTCCCTCCCTCCTTCTCTCCGTCCTGTTCCACTGAGTTGACCAGACTTGACTGTCCTGCACCCTTTACCCCCCTCAGTCAAAAAGCCCTAAAAACCTTTAAAAATGGAGGCAGTCAAGAAGAAGATGCTTATGTTGAAGCTGGATAAGGAGAACGCTCTGGACGCGGCAGAACAAGCCGATACTGACAAGAAGGCAGCCGAGGAGAGGAGCAAGCAGGTGGGCCAACAACATTAAAGAGAAGGGGGGGCTCTATCATGGATAGGAACATGGACACCTTGAGCGGTCAAGGAGCCTATTATAGGCTACTACTACCCTAGGGAGCAAAACTGGTTACAATGACGTAATTTATTTTGCGTCATGGTCAGGATGTATATTTATTGTACAAGGACGTTTTTTCCGAAGTCTTTTTAGTGACCAGAAAAAGACGTGTGGCTCTGTCATAAATGACATCCTAGTCCCTATATATAACACTACTTCTGACCAGAGCCCTGTTTGTATTGTCTGTACAAGTAGAAATCCAATTAACCACCAGAAAATGTAATTTTTAACGTCCCATGACAAATTTTGCCCACTGGGACAGGGATGGGAGGTGGAAGTCTTGAAAGGTGAAATAGCTTATAGGTTTCCATGATGTGGCTGTGTTATTGAAAATGGTCAGCTGTAGTCATCTACTTAGATATAACTCAGTTACAACCCCTTGGCCTGTCATTGTTAAAAGTTTAAAAAGTTCAGAAGTAATTGGTCAAACAGATGTGAAATGTTGTACCGATATTGCAATATACTAGTAAGTGAAAGAGTCATCTCACCTGCTTTTCTAGATGTGTTTGTAACAGATTTGTATGTATGTATGTGTGTATAATATATATATATATATATATATATATACTTTTATTTGTAAGGGTTTTCTTTTACATTCCAGTGATTTAATGTATTATTCTTGAAAATGAGAACAAAAGTTCATGACATTACTCTAAATACTAGAGGTTAGGATAAGAATAGGACCGAGTTAACTGGACTTAACAACTGAATCCAAAGTGACCCCTGTCCAGGAAAAAAAAGACACTGGAAAATTCAAAACCATGCCAAGACAACTTGATAGAAACTTTAGACCATATTTCTCTCATTAGCAAGGCCAGACAGGCTGTCTGTCAAGGCTGGAGTGGTTTAGCTAGTGATCTCTCCACTGAGAAATTGCGAAGGGCTAGACACTAGGATGGAATACGACAGTGGATCCATTCACTGAGTGATTGTCCATCCAGAGGTAGTATTTATATCTAGATGGCGTTGAAGTGGAACCACGCCAGGCCTGTCATCAGGCTTTAGGTTATTTGTGACAAGAGGACAGGTGAGGCGGCTGCAGAGACGGGTTCAAATAGTATTTGTTTTCTTTCAAATACTTTAAAAAATCTTGCCTGGCGCAATGAGCCAATGGAATAGTCTCAAAAGTGTAAAACCGGCCCATGTGCCACCCCAGGAAGGCTCAATCAAATGCTCAAAGTATTTTAAAGAAGAAAACTACTATTTGAACCCAGGCTTGGGTGACAGTCAAAGATGCCTTGATGAATGGATATGGACAGGGCTATGAGGCTATCAGTTAACAAATACTATTTTCACACTAATGAGCCGAGCTTTACTGTGCTGGCCTGGTTATGTATCCACCATAGTTGCTTGAACCTTCTTGAAAAGGTCAAGGTGAAAAGAAAATGTCAGTGTCCGCACAGTACGATTCAGGTCCGCACCATAGTGTGAAAAGAGTGTGCAAATCTCACGCGCCCTTTCTCCATCTCTCTTTCCTCTTCTTGCCCTCCCTCCTTCTCTCACTCTCCCTGTCTCAGCACGAGGATGAGTTGCTGCAGATGCAGAAGAAGCTGAAGGGAACTGAGGATGAGCTGGACAAATACTCTGAGGCCTTGAAGGATGCCCAGGAGAAATTGGAGGTTGCAGACAAGAAGGCCGCAGATGTAAGTGTGTTGTGTTCTTCCTAGGTCTTACATGAAGTATTATGAGGACAATAGTATTACGAGGACAATAGTATTACGAAGACAATGTGTTACGAGGACAATGTGTTTCGGAGGACACATGTCTCTTGACCTTTACCTCTTCCGAGTCCGTACAGAAGATGCAGCGATGAGACAAGACTGTAATTACCAATTGGATTCCATGAAATTGTGGAGAAACATGGGTAGTCAGATCTAGACAGATGCTTTAGTAAGTCACAAATAAGAGCTTTGAACCTGGAGCGATGCAGGTTCTGTGCAGGTACCCATTAAGCATTTAGCAAGCTTGAAGGCACCAAAAGCCTCATACATGCTCATAGTACATACTGTATGTCAAAGTAAACACACTTGTACTATGAAAATAATAGTTACAGGGGAAAAATGAGACAATTTGAAGCTGGGGAAAACTAGGTGGGCCAGATATGAGGGCCAGATTGGGAATTTTAAGATAAGTGCCATGGGATCTTTCGTGACCACAGAGAGTCAGGACACCCGTTTAACGTCCTATCCGAAAGACGGCACCCTACACAGGGCAATGTGCCCAATCACTTCCCTGGAGCATTGGGATATTTTATTTTAGACCAAAGGAAAAAGTGACTGCTACTGGCCCTACAACACCTCTTCCAGCAGCATCTGGTCTCCCATCCAGGGACCAACCAGGATCAACCCTGCTTAGCTTCAGAGGCAAGCCAGCAGTTGGATGCAGGGTGGTACTGACCACAGGAGGTTAAACCTGGTGCCTAGTGTCTCTCCCCTCCCTCCCATTCTTCTCATTCTCTCCGGTCACCCATCCACAGCTGCTGCTGTTTTATCCACATATTCTGACCATGATGTCATCCAGTCGAACTGTGACTATCACACTAATCATGCTACCATTTTAGGGACAATAATCATCGATATTCTCACTAAAGTTCGTCAAGTCTGGTCCTGGGGACTAACACATCTGATTTAACTAATCAATAAGCCCTTGAGTTGCATCAGGAGTGCTGGTGCTGGGCTAAAACAAAAGCTTGTACACCCTGTGGGTCCAAAGGAACAGGTTTGAAAACCCCCAGATCTAGTTGCTGTTATGTTACTAGCGATAGAAACACAAGACACTAACCATCTCCAAAGTCATCAGAGCAACAGATACTATAACCATTCTGACTTTCTGAACAACACATGACATTTGGATTCACGAGCCATAGTGCCTTTACCCATACATTGCCAATGTTTTAGTTAAGTCAAGGAGTATGTGAAAACCACAGAGCCCTGCATGTTTCTGGGATGATAACTTTAGTGACAGTTTTTGACTGACACTTTTAGTCCTCTTTGGTGACAGTTAATTTTGAACAGTAAACCGCTGGAGTTAAGGGTTATCCCTCATGCTAGGAAGCTAAGATACAATTCAAAGGTTTGGTTTTCATGCTAATTTTGGATAGTACAGCCTGTGTGCACTATCTGATCGCTCCCCAAAGAAAGGAATAGAATATAACAGACCTTTTCTTGTCAATTTGCACAGATATTGTTATTTTTGCTGTGACACTAAATACAAACATAACAGACTGGGAGCAAGGACAGGGTCAGCCACAGAGCAGCGCCCCTGGAGATGTTTGGGGATTAAGGGCTTTGCTCAAGGGCACAGTTGCTGTAGATGGCATGTGAGTTATTGATGCCAGCAATCCTCTAGTTGCCAGGCCACTTTTTCCACTGGGATTTGAACCTCCCGTTACCAACCTCCCTCTCTAACCTTGAGGCTATCACAGCCAAGACTATACTTGGGTTGCCAATCTCATCCGAGTCCCCTCCCCCTTTCTATTTCTTTACTGTTCTCTTCCTCTAGTTGTTTAGGTGGTTTTTCTCATTCTACAATTTCCCTTGCATTCCCTTTGTCTCAGTAATTCTCTCTCTTCCCTCTCTCTGTATTTCCCCTAGTTGACTGTAATGAAGTGCTTTTCTCCAGACTCTAGATATAGAACAAACAGCAGCTGTCATCATAATAATTTTCCTCAATAGGGAGAATGCATGGAATGACCATGTTAAAATACCAGAGGAGCTTAGGTGTGTTGCAGTAAATAGGTATTGTGGTGCCATGGAGTGATGATTACCCAATGACTCGTATGGCCAAGGTCATTACGGGTGTTATGTGCTCTTGTCTGGTCAGCCTGCCCTACGCTGTCTGTACAGTTAAGTGGCAAAATCATGTGACTGTGCGTATGTGAGCTTCAACATTGCGTTTAATGGCTTGAAAGGGGGACAGAATGGGTCATAACAGAAATACCAGAGGAGGGGGATGTACAGCTCAACATTTGAGTTCAAATGTTTCATATGAAATGACAGTACAGAATGTCACCTTTTCATTTGAGAGTATTTCATACATTACCTTTTAGAAATGAAAACACTATATCTTGTCCCCCCCCCATTCGAAGATGTCATAAGTATTTGGACAAATTGCAATCATACTGTATTAAAGTAGTCAAAGGTGTAGTATTTGGTCACATATTCCTAGCACACATTGTCTACTCTACAAACTTGATGGATGGATACGCAGTTTGCTTAGGTTGTGTTTCGGATAATGTTTTGCTCAAAATGAATGGTGAAAAATGTCTTATGTAATTTTTTAGTAAATGTTATTGTAAATAAGAATAGATATTTTTTAACACTTCTACATTAATGCGGATGCTACCTTGATTACGGATAATCATGAATGAATCATAAATAATAATGACAATCATACCCCCAAAATCATGAATAAAGATCATACCCCAAGAAAATGCTAACCTCCCATGTTATTGGTAATGGTGAGAAGATAGCATATTTTGTTGTAGCCTCTAAACGGCATCTCACTTGCCATTACTCATGGTTCATTCATGATTTTTCTTAATCATGGAATTATTAGGATTGATTTAGAAGTGTTCAGAAACATCTTATCTACTCACTTAGAAGGAAAATGACTCCAGTCATCATTCACCGTTCAGTTACTATCGGGCAAAGCATAGCACAACCAAAACAAACTGCAATTGCATACAAAATGGTTGTAGTCACAAGCTTAATGTAGTCATTGCGTGCAAGAAATATGTCCAAATACCTCTGATTTCTTCACATGGGTGGGACCAGATACATAAAGTGATTTCATTTCTAAACGGTAAAACAGATATGTATAAAAAATACCTCAAATAAAAGGTAACATTATGTACTGTCGTCTCATGAAACATTTGATCTCAAATCCAAAATGCTGGAGTATAGAGCCAAATGTACAATTTTTGCTTCACTTGTCCATACGAAGGGGAGTGTTCTTTTGCCTGGCTACCCATACACCTTACTATATACCACACCTACGGACGTTAGTTTTTTCTCCGCAATGAGTCTGGATCTGAGGACCTCCCCGACCCTACACCAAATGCAAACACATTCGGGCAGTCTTATTGGTCCAGAAAGCGATAGGTTGGACCAGAGCTAGAACACTCTTGGGTAAAGCAGCGGTTTGAAAATTAGTCATTGGCGTTGATACTCTGATTTGGTTAGAGACAATTCAATCCCTAATTACTTTGTTTTGTACAACTCCCCTCGTCACCAGAAATGACTTCAATGATGGCATCCTCAGACTAAATAAAGTATGTAGCGAACGACGGAGCGGTCAAAGAATTTAGGGTGCATTGTCAGGCTACATGTATATAGGTTGGCCCCCACGTTCTTTCCCCTATAGCTGGTTATGTCCTAAATATCTTCCCCAGAATAGAATAATTGTTGCATAGAGACAACTAGATCAACATGAAGCAATAGTGTCAAAGAGATTAGTGAAGGGCATTTATCCCTGCAGTGTATTCAGATCTCTCCAAATGTTGCTCTGCACTGTGTGTGTGTTTGTGACTGTGTGTGTGCTTTTTTCCCCCTGTGGTCCTCGTGCGTGCGTGCGTGCGTGCGCGCGTGTGTGTGTGTCGTTTCCAGTGTTACTGAGTCTCAGAGGAGTCAGAGTTCTAAACAGTTGGGACAGACCTCTCTTTAACCTACGTGGACCTTCTGCCTCTCTCCACATGCTCGCGATTAGCGTCATAATAAGCAACGCTAAAGGACAGTTTTATGACTGCCTGAGGATGCCTAGCTCCTTATGCTCTTGTATTAAATCAAGGGTACCCAGCTTTCAGCAAGAGGGTAAAGAGCAACTCAATCTTCGCACATTAAGGAGCTCTCAAAGCTCCGGTCTTTCAGCAGCACTACTTAGCCAGCAGCTAATGGCTAAAACAAATGTCCATTCAACTCCTGCTGAAGGCATAGTTTAGCATGCAGTATTTACTAACAGCTAACACATTTTAGCATGTAGGCTACAGCTATGCCCTTTCTTACCATGATAACTACTGCTAACAAATTGTGGCTGAAATCTAGGTCTAGGAAATCTAGGTCTAGATGTAGCCTAAATTTTCCTCTGTGTCCAATTCACTAAGACCTTAAAATGGTCCACACACAAGGAAAAGTTGCGAAGAATGCGCAACAGAGCCCCCCCCAAATCCTCAAACAGTTCTACAGCTGCACCATTGAGAGCATCTTGACTGGCTGCATCACTGCTTGTATGGCAACTGCACTGCCCTCACTACAGAGGGTGGTGCTGACAGCCCAGTACATCACTAGGGCGGAGCTCCCTGCCATCCAGGACCTCTACATCAGGCGGTGTGAAGGCCTGAAAAATTGTTAAAGACTCCAGCCACCCAAGCCTTAAACTCTTCTCTCTGCTTCCACATGGCAAGTAGTACTGAAGCATCAACTCTGACAACAACAGCTCCTGAACAGTTTCTATCCTCAAGCCATAAGACTGCTAAATAGCTAACGAAATGGCTACACTGACTATCTGCATTGACCCTTCTATAATTTTGGGGGTCTCTATACACATTCACACACACAAACACAAAATTGGCAAACACACACAACATGTGTGGCCATTTAACGTCGGGCTGTTTAAGATCAGGGAAGATGATTTGTTTTTCTATGAGCATGGCCTTATTTCTATGACAGCAAATTGGATGACTGTCATTCATACGCCATTCGTCCAGCACAATATAACATTGATAGGTTTAAGATACTATATGATACTTGAATGTGACCTATACCCATCATGAGGTTGCTGTAACATAGCCTATAAATGAAACTTTAAAACGTAGATGCACAGGTCAAGAGACAAATTGGAGTAATCAAGGTGACAGACAGTGACACATTCAATATCGCCTTGCACACTCTTGCCTGCATCTAGCTGATCTGGGGTGTAATCATTAGTCCAAACAGTTGCAACTAAAATTAGAGTTTCTATTGGGCAAATTCAGATAGGTCCATCCCCGTTCTGTTCCCGTTTAAAGAAACACAACCAAATTGGCGGAATGAATACACCTACACACACAGTTCACTTTCATAGCAGCCATATACAAACAGCATCATCACTTTGTTTGTTGAATAATTCCTTCTCACATCTACGTGCTCTCCTCCTTTCACGTTTTCCCTTTGCTTGTGGACTTCAGTGCACAACACAACATCTGTCTGTGACAAGGCAAAAAAAATGTATCCAAGCCAAACCTTCATACCAAAACCACTAACCGCTACACAGCCTACATCATCACCATATTAGCTGACGCCGTAGTCAACATAGTTACTAGAACTAAAGTGCTATTAAACGTACTCTCCCACAATCCAATCTATTTGTATGATCACACAGTACAGTTACACCGGCGGGCCCCAGTGGCAATAAATGCATAAAACCAAAAGCTTACCTTCCCAAGGAAAAGTTGCAGTGTAGGATAACCTTAGCTAGCTAACATAAATAGCATTCCTCAGATTTCGAGTAGGCTAAATTAGCTGCATTAGCTAGCTAAGTAAGTAAGTAAGTGAAAGGTAAACTAGGAAGAAGAAAAAATACAATGAAATATGGCTAGCTCTATCTCTCTGCTACTTCTTCTTAATGTTTTTATAAATGAATTTGTTCAAAACGGTTCAACTGTTGTCTTTCTCTGAGTCAACAACTCACCACACGTTATGCACTGCAGTGCTAGCTAGTTGTAGCTTATGCTTTCAGTACTCGATTCATTCTATGATCCTTTGATTGGATAAGCAACATGTCAGTTAATGCTGCATGAGCTCTGATAGATTGGAGGATGTCCTCCGGAAGTCTTCATAATTACTGTTTAAGTCTATGGAAGTGGGAGAGAACCATGAGCCTCCTAAGTTTTGTATCTTACACAGAGGAGGACAGCAGCTAGCTACACCATGGTGCTATCCTACAGTGCTATTGAGGCTATTGTAAACCTTCATTGCAAAACACACACAAACACCATATACGCTGTTGCTCCTCTGTTTATCATTCATCCTGATGCCTAGTCACCCTACCTCTATACATATATAATTATACCACTCCAGTATCCCTGCACATTGTAAAGATGGTATTAGCAGACTCTGGAACTGACCCTGTATATAGCTTACTTACTTTTTTGTTCCACTTGACTTTTTAAATTTTTTTATTTTATTGTACTACTGGATTGTTGGGAAAGAGCAAGAAAGGCATTGCACTGTACTTGTGCATTGTGACAATGAAACTTTAAACGTGAAAATAACCTCAACTTAACTAAGACACAAATGTCATGGAATAATTTTTAGAATTTTTTCAATAGACTTACTGTTACAAACTTAGTTCTACATCTAAATAGACCCATATACAAGTAACATTTCACAGTTATGTAAATGTATAGGGATACTTTGGCCATAGCAATGCAGAATCACTGACCACATTTCCATGCACACCAAATATCCCGTTATTTTTCAGAATTACTCAAGTATTCTGTTTTTGAGTTGACTCATATAAACATCATATCCCGTTTACAAAAAAAGCTTGTATTCAGGTTGAGAACCCTGGATAAGATGCTTCGGATATGCTGATCTAAAACGGGATATTGTGGCATGTAAAGGTCTTGTCCTGTTTACTCCCATTATATACGAAACTGAGCCTGCGCGGACCGTGAAAAACCGCGTTCTGCGCAGGCTCAGTTTCGCATATTATGTGTGCAGAGTGACGTTTTCATCTGCTTGTCAATCAAATCACTTCAAAAAGTAGACTACCTGCGCAGTTTGATCAACAATAATAATTTAGCCTACTATAATTCATTTACTATAATTTAAATTAAGTTTCTACTTACAATTTCCGACATTTGGTAGGCCATTTTGTTTGTCAACTACGTTTGATACACGGTTCTCTTCTGTCACAACGTGTTGCCCCAAAAGACTAAATAAATTAGAATAATGTCTGACTTTGATATAATTAATGCATTAGTAATATAGATAACACCAGTAAAGTTGTCTGTTTCGTTTAGGGACCGGGGAGAATATGCAATTTCTCCAAAACAGTGGAATGACTGTTCCTGTACAAAATTGAATTGGATTTATTTTGGGCAACAGACAAAAACAACAAAATGCACAATGCGAACCCAGAGGATATCACTTGAAAGTATTAATTAAAACGCTTGTTTCCAAAGTGGTCCTCAATGGTTCATCGTGTGTGACTATGCGCTTGGTATGTGTACATTTGTCCAAATGTCATGAGTTTGACCAGTTTAAAGGAAATTAAAAGCTGATAAAACGGCAAAACACTCTTCTGATAAGACTTCAGCTCGTCTTGGTTGCATATTTTATGTGGTTGAAATACGGTCTGCTTGCATAACGGTGTAAAAAAACAACAACAACATGAATTAGCATTTTCTCAAGATATTTATCCACTACATGTGAGAGGTTATAGGCCTACAGTCGGTGTCCATATTTGTTACTATTCCATTTAACCCATGTGAATTTAAATGAGGAATATTCTGTTTATTCATGACTACAGGGATACTTATGAGAAGAATATCAAAGGTGCATGTAAACAGCTTATCCCGAAAAAACCTTTGCGGGATATGAGCTTCTTTTCGGAATACTGTGTGCATGTAAACATGGTCAATGTGCAGAAACTTACTCAACGTCTAAAATTGTCTCACAGTGCCAAACATGTGGTCTGGGGCGACACTTGGTGGTCACAACTGGACGTGCAAGTGAACAATCAATTCACCTACTGAGAACCATTCACACCACACGAGTGAGTAACAAGGTCGGAAGAAAACAAGGAGGGACTTCCTGGACTTGAACAATTAGAAATGCTTATTTTCTTTTTCTCTTGGAAACTGTTTTAATCTTTTTAATTGAGTGCCCTAATAAACACAATCCTGGTAGTGAGAGACAGGAAGGGAGGGCCAAGACCTGTTTGAAACACAAACACCTTCACAGCTCTGTGTATTCACTGAAATTGAAGAGTTCAATCCCATTCAAAACACTTTATCTCACAAGGAAATATTATTTTGGGCATAATTGAATTATTAGCTAGGCCTGATGTTTTCATAACCCATCTTTAAACCAAAATGTAACAAGACAATGTGCATTTTCTTGTTTTATATCACACTGAATTTAGTGATGGCTCACAAGTAGTGACTTGATTTGTGTGTGTGTTGTGGTGCATGTCTCAGCATCCTCAAGTTGTTGTGCAACAGGAAGGAATGAAGAAGCGGTCATATTTGGTATCTGGAGGCTTCAGGTGTAATGTGTTGACAAGCAAACAAATGTACACATACAAAGCAAGTAGTCACATATGATGAACAAGTAGGCATACCATACAAAATAGCCTGTAGATAGACACACACTTACACCATTCAAACATTCACAAATGTGTACTAAATCGTGATGTTGAGATGACATTCTCATGCAGGTGAATCCCCCCGTACATGTACTTTCATATGCTACCTCGGGAGTGGCTTGGAATGCGAGTGATTTATAAATGAAACGTCACTTCCTGGGTCAGGACACGTGTAACCAAGGAATGCTTCTTCTCCACACAGATATTATATATGGAATAATCGGGATATATTGTATAAAAATACCTCTCTGTTTTTAGAATATTGGTTCAGAAATAATATCCTATTGGTGAGCCAACTGGTAAATGCAGAGGGTCTTTTACTCAGTTATAAAGAATTCTTATCACTTTACAAGGTCCCTGTAACACCTAAAGATTTTGCAATTGTTTTAGATGCCATTCCCTCAGGTGTTGCTATGTTATTCAGGAACATGTCAAGACCTGACCCTCAGAGCCTACCTTCTATTGACCCTGTTGACTCATCAGTAGGAAAGATTTGTTTCTCTTTTGGTCCATTCAACAACAGAGCGATACGATCCTTGTTTCAGCAGGATGTTGTATCTATACCTTATGTCATGCCTTACTGGAATGGATTTATTGATAATATCTGTTGGAAAAAAGTTTGGATGTTGCCACAAACATACCTACTTGTTAACAAAATTAAGGAAGTTTCCTTTAAAATTATTCATAAATACTATCCTGCCAACCACTATATGAAGAAGTTTAAGGAAAACATCAACTCAAATTGCTCCTTTTGTAATGACCACCCAGAAACAGTTGTGCATCTTTTTGGCATTGTATGCATGTAAGAAAACTGTGGCAAGACATCAGTAGGTTTATAATTGAACACATTTATGAAGATTTTACACTATTGTGGAGAGATGTACTGTTTGGATTCTTTACATACAATAGAAATAAGCGGAATCATTTTTATGTAATTAATTTCATTATTCTTTTGGCCAAATTTCATATACACAAATGTAAATTTACAAACAGAAAACCACATTTTCGTATCCTACAAAAAGAAATTGAACTGTATTTTAAGACGGTTAAATGCTCTACTAACAAAAAAGCTGTTAGAATTGTAAGTATATGCATGTCCCTTAAGGTCCTTGTGTAATTGTAATGTGAAATTGTACCCCCTAGCTCGATTGTCCATTGTTTGTAATCTATGTATGCTTGTGTTCCCTCATGTGCTTTATGTATTGATTTGTTGTTAATAACAAAAAAAAACAAAAAAAAAAAAAAAACAAGGAGTGCTTTCCGGTCGAAGATACATTGTGCTCAATGTGCTGACGGGATCATTTTTAAAACTTTCCTTCTGGGGACCAACTAGTGTTCTAGGGGCTGACTCTGGATCAGCATTCCAATTTATTGTCTACGCCAGACATTTGGGTGTGGAGCAAGCCGGAAGTGGGTTGAAAAGGAAAGAGCTGAACCAAGCGGGCAGGGCATAGTGATTTAGAGACAGGGGAGAGAACGGACAGCAAATCCCTTGTTAAGCCAATTTTGAATTCATTCATTCGTTTGATTGAGCTTAAATTATAACCGCGTGCAATTGAAAGAATTCGTCCCATTTTTCACAGCGGAAGCCAATGAATTAGGACTGTTAGCTTGCCACGTCTTGTAGAATAAAATAAAAAAATAAAAAAACATTTTTGCGTCTTCCTGGTAAATGATAGCAGGAGAAACTATTTAAAACATCTAACCGGATTAGGCTACTTTGAAAACACGAATTTTGGACGAAATTCGGTTAGACCAGTGTCAATCTTAAATGCGTTATTGAGTGTCCCTGCTGTTTGGAGGAAGAACGCATATTCCCACGCCACTACAATCAACGTTTGACCATTTGGCAGGGCGTTGCTGCTTTTTTTCTCCCGTTCTGAAGAACTCGTGCCGAAGTTATAAAACTTTTTTAAAGAAGGGGAAACAAACTAACTAGGACTAACCTACTCTCACAAACAAAATAAAATGTCTGGAAACAACAGTATCGACGCAGTTAAGCGAAAGATCAAAGTTTTACAGCAACAGGCAGATGAAGCCGAAGAGCGAGCTGAACTTCTTCAGAGACAGGTCGAGGTGGAGAAAACATCAAGAGAACAGGTAAAATGATATTTTAGAATCATCCATCGACATTACCATTTTTTAAATATATTTATTTGGAATTTTGACAATTTTAGATCGACGTGCGCAGATAGGCTACATTGTTTCTTTTTAAAAGTATACTACCACTTGGCCTGGGTTGTCATTCATGCAATTAACCTTTTAACGTTACACCCCCGCCCTACAAGGAGCCTATTAACATGGGACTTTTCGTAGCAGGTTAGGACAGTGGTACCCAACCGTTATCTGTTAATGTACCACCACCAACATTTTACTGTGCCGGAGAACACCTGAAGTATCATCTCATGCATTTTACCAGTATATTTATGGCATCATGAGTCGTAGACCAAGTCTTAGTACCGCTGGTTGGGAACTACAGGGTTAGGAGAGCATTTTCGCTAAACCTTTTCCTAACCTTAACCTAATTCTCCTAACCTGCTACGAACAAGTCATTTCCCGTCGTAGCTGTATCGAAGTGAGGTGTTTTTAGGTCATCTCCTATTGACACCTATCAAATGGGATGTGTATTGTTGAGTAACATTACAAAGGAATTGTTAGTGGAAGGCGTTGCGCAACATGGGTGGGGCTTTATGACCACATTTTTGAAATTGAAGTCATTGAGGGACTGGGGCTTAAAAGTAATTGTCCAGTGTTTGCGGACATGACCTGTAATTAATTACAATATGGGTTTAATAGTTTTGTTAATTATGTGTGTTAAAACAAATCTTTTCTGTGTTGGAATGGTGTGGGCCTATACACCATTCAAAATATGAACACAAGTAGACCACTAATTGGCCAGCTCATCCTCATCAGGGGGATGATATCCTCTGAACGTTTTTTTTTTTTTTTTAAACTTTTTGTTTGAGTTTGTTTCCTGATAGTTGTCTCCAATTTATACTTTGGCCCCATACGAGTATCTGAGTCAACAACATGATTTGGTTGTGAGTTAACAGAATATTAACTTTTAAAAGTTAGATTTTCACTGGACAGGTACTTTAAGCCAGATATACTGAGGGGGATTTGATAAATTCCCCGGATGAACGGGGTTAGTGTTGATTGTATTTGTTTTGGAACTGGGCTGCTTTCCAGACTTGAGCCAGGTGCCCAGTTTTGGCCGAAGGTCAAGTCTGCTCAAAACAAAAGCGGTGTAGGTTAAGCACGTGGAGTAATGAGTAGGATTCTGTTTTCATATGCAAAAGTGATTGCTTTGGATAAAAAGGCTTTTATCTGCCTTCCCAATGAAACTAGTTTTAAAATGCAATATATTTTGTGTTTCCCCAAGCAGAGAGGCACGCCACTGCTAAATCGTGGCCGCCCCATGAAGACACTTTACCAAAGAGTCAAGTCTACAAAACTTAGTGCACTCAGTCCATAACATATATTAGTTTTGGGGGACAAAACTGCATTTAAATCCAATATTTCATCAATGAGAGAATTAGCAGAATTTAATCTAGCTCCATCTTCTCCCCAGTGGTGTGAGATCTATCATCTGTTTCATACATTTCCTTGAATTCGCAAGAGGCTGAGACTCATAACTTTCCACAACTAAGTTACCTCATAGCCTTTCTCTAAAATTGATTAAATAAAACCTTTTCATCACTCTTCACACAATATTCAATTTTGATAAAGCAAAAACAGGTTTTTAGATTGTTAAAGAACAAATCACATTTACACAAGTAGTCATACCCTTTACTCAGTCCTTTATGCACCTTTTGTCAGCGATTTACAGCCTCAAGTCTTCTTGGGTATGACGTTACATGCTTGACGCACCTGTATTTAGGGAGTTTCTCCCATTATTCTCTGCAGATCCTCTCAAGCTCTTTCAAGTTGGATGGGGAGCGTCGCAACACAGATATTTTCAGGTCTCTCCAGAGATGTTAGATCGGGTTCAAGTCTGGCCTCTGGCTGGGCCACTCAAAGACATTCAGAGACTTGTCCCGAAGCCACTCCTGCTTTGTCTTCGCTGTGTGCTTAGGGTCGTTGTCCTATTGGAAGGTGAACCTTGCCCCAGTCTGAGGTCTTGAGCGCTCTGGAACAGTTAAAAAAAATCAAATATCTCTCTGTACTGGGTTCGAGTCCAGGTTCGGTCGCGGAGACCCGTGGGGTGGCGCACGATTGGCCCAGCATCGCCCGGGTTAGGGGAGGGTTTGGCCGGCAGGGATGTCCTTGTCCCATCGCGCACTAGGGACTCCTGTGGCGGGCTGGGCACAGTGCACGCTGACACTGTAGCCAGGTGTACGGTGTTTCCTCCGACACATTGGTGCGGCTGGCTTCCAGGTTAAGTGGGCATTGGGTCAAGAAGCCGGATGGACAGCTCTCGACCTTCACCTCTCTGAGTCCGTACGGGAGTTGCAGCGATGAGACAAGACTAACTACCAATTGGATACCACAAAATTAGGGAGGAAAAAAAGGGTAAAATAAATCTCTCTGTACTTTGCTCCATTCATCTTTCCCTCAAGCCTGACTAGTCTCCCAGTCCCTGCTGCTGAAAAACATCCCCACAGCATGATGCTGCTACCACCAAGCTTCACCGTAGGGATGGTGGCAGGTTTCCTCCAGACATGACACTTGGCATTCAGGCCAAAGCGATCAATCTTTGTTGGGAGTATTTGGGTGCCTTTTGGCAAACTCCAAGCTGGCTGTCATGTGCCTTTTACTGAGGAGTGGCTTCAAAAAGTGACGGTAAAGGACGTGTAGGATTCTGTGTTTTCACAAAAGTAATTTGATAAAGCTTTATCTGTCTCCCCAAGGAAAACTAGTTAAAGCTTCAAACATTTATTTTCTTGGAAACCTGGCCCAGCATAATAGAACTCCCTCACTGATAATGTGCAGCTGTAGCAACACTGGCTTGTGGTCATTGTAGTTAATTACCACATGTTCTGCTCTTAACTAATACAAATATTGACCTGTTACAAATTACATCTTACATCTTCCAACAGTTAATGCTTGATAGAGAAACGGTTTGTTGAGCTCACTTTGTATTCTGTAGCAGATTCTGCAGTGTTGTGTTACACTGAACATAACCAGTGTACTGGATGGATGCGTGTGAGAAAATCAAGGTGAATAAATGGTAATCTGACTGGACCATTGAGTCTAGCCTCCTACGTCGGTGGACAACGTGACATGTGATGCAATGTTAAGTGCTTTGAGCACTAGAAAAAGCACTATATAAATCATATCATGGCATATACAGTAAATCGTATGTTGAAAGAGGGGTTGAGGTCAATTCCATTTAAATTTGAGGCTAAATGTCAGTATACGTCCAACTCTTTCCCTTCTCCCCCTCCCTGATACAGGCTGAGGCTGAAGTTGCTTCCCTGAACAGGCGTATCCAGCTGGTTGAGGAGGAGTTGGACAGGGCCCAGGAGAGACTGGCGACCGCTCTGCAGAAACTGGAGGAGGCCGAGAAGGCTGCAGACGAAAGTGAGAGGTCAGTGGAACACAGCGCACGTGAACAGAAAGGGGAAAACACTGTAATTCTCCCAACACCACTGTTTTAAAGGGATACTCTGGGTTTCTGGCAATGAGGCCCTTTATCTTCTCCCCTAGGGTCAAATGAACTCATGGATACCATTTTTATGTCTGTCCAGTATGAAGGACATTAGAGGTAGTTTTGCGAGCCAATCCTAACTAGCATTACCCACAGACTTCCAGTCATCTGTTAGCATGCAACAACATCTATTTACTCTTGCCAGCAAGTATGAATTATAAACCAACCAGGGCTTTCTGTAAGGCAAGAATCTCGGATTGCAGCTCTATCATAGCTTGGTCAAATGTTGGAAATGGTGTAAGTGTCATCTACATAAAGTTGTATACACTTGTACATGTTTGAAATAGGACTAATATAAGCACCCACAAATAAGTTATCGAAGGCCCTATGCAGCAAAGGAAGCATGACTTTTTAACATGGGATCCCATGAAGTAAGACATTGGAAAAAGTGGGGACTTGGCCATAGTCACTGGTCTGAACCAGGGATGGGCAACTTTGATGGAGGTGGGGGCACAACAATTGGAGGAGCCACAGTGGCTCATGGGTCTGCAGGCCTACAGTACCAGTCAGTTTGGACACACCTACTCAAGGTATTTCTTTTATTTTTTTTCTTCATTGTAGAATAATAATGTAACACATGGAATCATGTAACCAAAGTTTTTTTTTTTTTAAATACATTTAATTAAATGTATTTTAGATTCTTCAAAGTAGCCACCGTTTGCCTCTCAACCAGCTTGATGAGGATTAGTCTTAAAGGAGTTTCTTCATATGCTGAGCACTTGTTGTCTGCTTTTCCTTCACACCAACTCATAAATCAATCAAATGTATTGATGAAGCCCTTTGTACATCAGCCGATGTCACAAAGCGCTACACAGAAACCCAGCCTAAAACCCCAAACAGCAAGCAATGCAGATGTAGAAGCACGGTGGCTAGTAAAAACTCCCTAATAAAGAAAGAAACCTAGAGAGGAACCAGGCTCTGAGGGGGGACCAGTCCTCTTCTGGCTATGCCAGATTGAGATTATAACAGTACATGGCCAAGATGTTCAAACGATCATAGATGACCAGCAGGGTCAAATAATAATAATTAGAATCATCACAGTGGTTGTAGACGGTGCAGCAGGTCAGCACCTCGGGAGTAAATGTCAGTTGACTTTTCATAGCCAATCATTCAGAGTTGGAGACAGCAGGTGTGGTCGAGAGAGAGAGTCGAAAACAGCAGATCCGGGACAAGGTAGCACATCAGTGTTCCATAGCCGCAGGCAGAACAGTTGAAACTGGAGCAGCAGCACGACCAGGTGGACTGGGGACAGCAAGGAGTCATCAGGCCAGGTAGTCCTGAGGCATGGTCCTAGGGCTCAGGTCCACAGAAAGGAGAGAATTAGAGAGAGCTTAATTAAATTCGCACAGGACACCGGATAAGACAGAAGAAATGTGTCTCCTACAGTGTCTCCCCCCCCCCCCCCCCCCCCGACATAAGCTATTGCAGCATAAATACTGGAGGCTAAGATAGGAGGAGTCGGGAGACACTAGTCCCTTCCGACGATACTTCCGGACAGTGCCAACCAGGCAGGATATAACCACACCCACTTTGCCAAAGCACAGCCCCCACACCGCTAGAGGGATATCTTCAACCACCAACTTACTACCCCGAGACAAGGTTGAGTATAGCCCAAGAAGATTCCCCACGGCTCAAACCCGAGGGGGGGGCACCAAAACCATCTCAATTGGGTTGAGGTCGGGTGATTGTGGAGGCCACGTCATCTGATGCACCACTCCATCACTCTCCTTAGTCAAATAGCCCTTTCACAGCCAGGAGGTGTTTTGGGTCGTCCTTTTGGGGGAAGAAAAAGAGTCCAACTAAGCGCAAACCAGATGGGATGGCGTATCGCTGCAGAATGCTGTTGGAGCCATACTGGTTAAGTGTGTCTTGAATTCTAAATAAATCCCTCACATTGTTACCAGGAAAGCACCTCCTACTCCATGTTTCACGGTGGGAACCACACATGCGTCGATCATCCGTTCACCTACTCTGCATCTCACAAAGACACCGCGGTTGGAACCAAAAATCTCCAATTTGGACTCCAGAGCAAAGGACAGATTTCCACCCGTCTAATGTCCATTACTAGTCTTTCTTGGTCCAAAAAAGTGGCTTCTTCTTATTGGTGTCCTTTAGCAGTTGTTTCTTTGCAGCAATCTGACCATGAAGGCCTGATTCACAGTCTCCTCTGAACAGTTGAGATGTCTGTTACTTGGACTCTGAAGCATTTATTTGGGCTGCAATTTCTGAGGCTGGTAACTCTAATGAACTTATCCTCTGCGGCAGAGGTAATTGTCTTCCTTTCCTGTGGCGGTCCTCATGAGACCCAGTTTCATAGTGCTTTTTGCGACTGCACTTGAAGAAACTTTCAAAAATCTTGACATTTTCCTTTTGTTTGAATTAATGGACTGTCGTTTCCCTTTTGTTTATTTGAGCTGTTTTTGCCATAAACTGGACTTAGTCTTTTACCAAATTGGGCTATCTTCTGTATATCACCCCTACCTTGTCACAACACAACTGATTGGCTCAAATGCATTAAGAAGTGAAGAAATGACACAAATAAACTTTTAATGAGGCACACCTGTTAATTGAAATGCGTTCCAGGTGACTACCTCATGAAGCTGGTTGAGAGAATGCCTAGATTGCAAAGCTGTCTATGCAAAGGGTGGCTACTTTGAAGAATCTCAAATACAAAATATATTTTGATTTGTTTAATACTGTTTTGGTTACTACATGATTCCATATGTTATTTCATAGTATTGATATCTTCACTTCTATTCTACAATGTAGAAAATAGTAAAAATAAAGAAAAACCCTTGAATGAGTAGGTGGATTAACTTTTGACTGGTCCTGTAAATGCAGGCTGCCAGTTGACCATCCCTGGTTTAAACCTAGTCAGTTTGTCGTTGTTGGACTGGAAGTGAAAGCACATGGGCGCAATGATGACAGACAAAAGGGGAACGCGTACACATCACAGGGGTATAAATCTTAAGGATCTGTTTAGAACTTCCCTTCAAATATGATGAGGGGATGTCCAGTGGGATGAGGGGATGTCCAGTGGGATGAGGGGATGTCCAGTGGGATGTTGGGATGGAGCTAGATGAAACTTGGCCAACATTCTGCTAAAAATGTTTAAGAGTGCAAGGGCGAATTGAGTTATTGCACACGTGCACTTCAGACTTTGCATTCCCTAATGAAAATATGCAAATACATGCTACATCAGGCCAATATGCTCGTTCTTGGCTCTTCCCACCTCTTTGCTTGTTCTGCCCATTGTGCTTCATTTGCTCCAATTGGAAACGATGCCGGTTGATACTTCTTGGGTTAGTTACCACTATCTTTGACGATTTGTGTTTGGTCTCGCTATCTTCTGTTAATTGATTGTCTTTCTCTGATGCACCCTTTGAGTTTCTCCCTCCATTGTGCTTCCCAGAGTGTGTGAAATGTAGTGTCACATGCTGCTGACAGTGCAATATTAAGTATTGTGTGTTTAGTTTGACAAATATCCAAAGTCTAATATCGAGTATTGGCGTATTACCACAGTGTTACATTTTTCGTATCCTAAGTTTCAATACCAAATGAATTCCGATATGATACATTACATCTAACATGTGCGCGTTTGTTCCAGGGGCATGAAGGTGATTGAGAACAGGGCCCTGAAGGATGAGGAGAAGATGGAGCTACAGGAGATCCAGCTGAAAGAGGCCAAGCACATTGCTGAGGAGGCTGACCGCAAGTACGAGGAGGTGAGCATATCTCTCTCACACACGCACACAATGCTTTAGTACTACCTCATATGCGTGCACACACGGACACAATGAGGTAACATCGAGACACTAGTGGATGAGGTCATCATCGCATACTTTTCTTCTCACGTGAGGCTGTAAGCTCACTAGTACAGGTTCTCCCTAGATGTACCCAATTTATATCCACAGTGGGCATCTTTACTCACACTTCACCTGTTCACCATCTGCGCACATCTTGTGAGCAGTTGTTTCCATCTGCCATCTTGTGCAACTGGCAGTAAATAATTGTGTGTGTGCGTCTACAGGTGGCTCGTAAGCTGCTGATCATCGAGGGGGATCACGAGCGCACAGAGGAGAGGGCAGAGCTTGCTGAGGCGTGAGTGGCCATGTGATTGAACTGCACAATAGTTACACACACACACACGCATACACAGAACTACATTAGTGGTACGTTACATCAATTATTCCACACAGCCGAATAGGGTTTTGTCAAATAATTTAGTTATACTGATGTTTTCCTCCAAATGAATGTAGAGATCTATTACACACAAAATACTGCATCAATTTGACATGTACAGCATTGTAGCTCTGTATTAAACATACTCTGGTCACACAACTACAGAACTACACGATGCAGAATGCAAACATACATCTTGATGTCTCATTTGGAATATATTTGAACAATTCCCGGTCTACATCACTATACCAGGCCAGAGTCATGTATTAGGGGTTCAAGCAGCAAATCTAGGCCACATCCTCTCATGCAGTGCTGTGCCAGTTGGTCACGCTATAACAAGCGATTGAAGATGAAAACGTTTAAAGTTCATGCCCCTCTATCATCTCAAACATGGCTGCTACTGACCAATGAACATTCAAGTGGTCTTGACCTGGCACATAAATGCATATAAATCAGACACATTCTTATTGTAACAACTTGATAGACATGTTCCAAACACTGTCGACTCAATGTGAGCACGTTTAAATCGACCACGCGGAGGCGCTATAACGGCACTTATTTATTCCTCTTGATCTGACTACCCTGATTACACTTGACCTGAGGAAATTTGGCACACTCAGGGATGAGTCTAGCTAACCTGTAGAGTATAGTTCTTTGGTTGCATGTTGGACAGGGAAAAACAAGCTCATTGGCTTATAGCGTCCATATTGTTTGAGCGAGAGCCTTGGAAAACCTAGCGTTTTAAATATGTATCCATTGATGCTATATACCAAGTTTGGTGCTGAGCGGTTCTGGAGAAGACCACATTAATACAAATGTTCAAAAATACATCATCCAAAGAATTTTGTGATCTGTTGAGTTCTGATATTTGGCAAGCGTGGTAAGGAGTACAGAAGTGGCAAATCCTATGGCGATCTGTCCAATTTGTTCTGATGGTGACATTGTGGGGCCGTAGTTTGAGCCCCGCTATGGCTGCTTGACGCTATATTTAAATACAAATACTGCTTGGAGTTTGCACTTTTGTGACTGTTCCATAGTATTGGACCAACAAAATCAAGCACAGCTCAAGTTTTTAAAAGTATTTGATACGGCTCTGCATTATAGCAGTCCCACTTCCGGTATCATCCCAAACTGGCCCCATCCTCACTGTTCCCATGGCCATGAGAATAAAATTGTGTGTTTGCATAACATTGGTTCTGCATCCTAATTAATAAATGCCCTCCTCCCCCATCTGTCCGTCTCTGCATGTTTCTGGGGGTCCGACCTAAATTCAACGCATGACCCACCCCCCACCCTCCATACGCCCCCTGCACCGCATGTGTGTGACTCCGCCCCCTCCCTGCACTAACAGCAAAGCCAGGGCCCTGGAGGAGGAGCTGAGGGGTTTCGACCAATCGCTGAAGTCCCTGCAGGCCTCTGAAGACCAGGTATTGTGTTTTTGTCGGAGTGAATTCATACCCCTCAATTTATTCCAAATTTTGTTTTCTTTGTCTCAATTCCAAAATGATTAAACTTTTTTTTCTCTTGCCTTACACACACTACCCCATAATGCAAAGTGAAAATGTGCTTTTAAAAATGAAATGCAATTAATTTACATAAGTATTCACAGCCCTGAGTCAATACATGTTAGAATCACCTTTGGTAGCGATTACGGAGTATTCGCACTCTTGGATTGTACGGACTATTCGCACTCTTGGATTGTACAATATTTGCACATTATTATAAATTCTTTAAACTCCGTCAAGTTGGTTGTTGATCATTGCTAGACACATTTTGAAGCCTTGCCATAGATTTTCAAGCAGATTTAGGTCATACCTGTAACTACGCCACTCAGGAACATGCACTTTCTTGGTAAGCAACTCCAGCCTTTTGATTTAGGTTGTCCTGCTCAAAGGTGAATTTCTCTCCCAGTGTCTTTTGGAAGGCAGACAGAACCAGGTTTTCTTTCTTCTAGTATTTTGCCTGTGCTTAGCTACATCTCCCGTACGGGCTCGGGAGAGACTAAGGTTGAAAGTCATGCGTCCTCCGATACACAACCCAACCAAGCCGCACTGCTTCTTAACACAGCGCCATCCAACCCGGAAGCCAGCCGCACCAATGTGTCGGAGGAAACACCATGCACCTGGCAACCTTGGTTAGCACGCATTGCGCCCGGCCCGCCACAGGAGTCGCTGGTGCGCGATGAGACAAGAATTTCCCTACCGGCCAAACCCTCCCTAACCCGGACGACACTAGGCCAATTGTGGGTCACTCCACGGACCTCCCGGTCACGGCCGGTTACGACAGAGCCTGGGCGCGAACCCAGAGTCTGGTGGCACAGCTGGCGCTGCAGTACAGCACCATTAACCACTGCGCCACCCGGGAGGCTGATGTTTCATTTATTTGAGGCTAAATTGATTTTATTGATTTATATTAAGTTAAAATAAGTGTTAATTCAGTATTGTTGTAATTGTCATTATTACACAAAAAAAATGTATAAAAACAAAATCGTCCGATTAATCGGTATCGGCTTTTTTGGTCCTCCAATAATTGGTATCGGCGTTGAAAAATCATAATCGGCCGACCTCTAATTGATACACCATCTAAAGTGTAATAACTTCACCATGCTTTAAGGTGTAGTCTGCTTTTTTTTAAACTCATCTTCCAATAGGTTCCCTTTTCAAGGCATTAGAAAACCTCCCTGGTCTTTGGTTGAATCTGTTTTGAAACTCACTGCTCAAATGAGGGACCTTTAAAGATGTGTGGGAAACAGATGAGGTAGTCATTCAAAAATCATGTTAAACACTATTGCACACAGCAAGTCCATGCAGCTTATGTGATGTGTTAAGCACATTTTTACTCCTCAAATGATTTAGGCTTGCCATAAACAAAGGGGTTTGAATACTTATTGACAAGACATTTCAGCTTTTCATTTTGTATTAATATGTACACATTTATACAAACATAATTCCACTTTGACATGGGCTATTGTGTGTAGGTAACACAACAAAATGTGAAAATCAAGGGGTGTGAATACTTTCTGAAGGCGGTGTATGTGGGTAAATGCCTATGTCTGTGTGTACTGAAAAGGAGGGGTGTGTGTGTGAATAGGGTGTCTGTCCACATGCTTTGGCGATAAAATTTAACTTACAAAGACAAATATGATTGTTCATGTTCTGAATCATTCAGTGGAGTATTTCTAACATGTCATTGACATTATATCCAATAAGTCAGATTTCGTAACCTAATGCAACTGATAATCGGTACAGAGCTCTGTTGACATAACGTGCAGGTTTATCAACATTTTAGGATTCTACATTTTGGTTGTCATCAGTTGTTTCCGCGGGTTGCAAAACTAGCATGACACGAGATGAATTAAATGTAAAAGGCTTTGAAAATAAAGCTCAGTGCTCCGTTGACATTTCAGAGACGCTTGTTTTTGAAAACAACAGGGAATTAGGAATGAATATAAAAAGCGTATACATGTCATGTCTCCTCTATATCCATCTTACCTTCCATCTTAACGGCACCTCAGTACCTCCAGGCTCTGATCAGGCCCTACACCCAAACAAGGGCACTCATCCACCTCTGGCCTGCCGCCTCCCTACCACTGAGGAAGTACATTTCAAAACTGAGCTGCGGCCCCCAATGGTGGAACAAACTTTTTGAAAACAATCAGGGAATTTTAAGGAATACCTAGGATAGGATAAAGTAATCCCTCTCAAAAAGATTTAGATGCACTACTGTTCCACTGGAGGTCATAAGGTGAATGCACCAATTTGTAAGTCGCTCTGGATAAGAGCGTCTGCTAAATGACTTAAATGTAAAATGTAAATGTTACCTCTACTGTTTTATGTCCTGCAGATTTGAGAAGAAAGATTAGTTTAAGAGGGAAAGTGAGCCTGTCAGGCAACCAGTAGCTTTAATTCATGCACAGAATCCAGCCTAGCTGACGCAATGCTGTTTTTCTTATTTATTTTTACCACTTTTTTAAAAACCTGGCCTCCATTGATTTGGTCACCCTAATTCTGGCCATAGACGTGAGGTTTGGGCCATTTGGTGTTTTTTTTTTAAAGAGGATTATATAACTTTTTTAAAAATCCATTTGTGAAAATCATGTGTTTTTTGATTGGACACCCCACTGTGTGTGGTGAGTGTGCCTACACTTCATGGTGTGTAAGAGAAATGCATGTATGAGCGTGTTCATGCTCAACTGTCTGCTTTAGTGTAATCTACCATTGGTCTAACATCAGGCTCGAGATTTATGGATGTAGGACCTATTTATTGTTAAAAGATCTCAAAAGGTGCACAAAGAAAGTCTCTCTCTCTGTGAGTGTGTGTGGAGGATGAGAAAGAAGTAATCAGAAGCATGACCTCAGGACCAACTGTTTGGATGACTCCCGGACCTGCAGACTCCAACCTTCTCTTTCCATATCTTTTCAGTATTTGCCTCGTCTCTCCTTGACTGGCGCTTGCCTCCCTTTCTCTTCCCTACTCTTTTCTCAACTTGTGTTTGCATGAGATCCAGTGTGCATGTTAAGGAAGTGGCATCCTACTGCTTTAAAATCGATGGGAGTTCCGGTTGTGTTTAATAGGATAGCTTCACCCAGTTTCTATGTCAACTCATCCAATAAGAAATGCTTGCTTTAGTTTTCTGTTGCAAAACATTTTGCTATGGTGTGCCCTACTGAAAATAACACAGAATTGACCCATGAGAACTTGAGCATGCACAACTCACTTTTTTTAATGTCCTTAAGGACATCTCCAGCCTAAAACATGCCATTCTAACGACAGTGAACATTACTCGTATAGCTTGTCTTTCGTTGAGGCTGTTGCTTAAACTGATTTCCTGTTGTGAGGTAGGCACACTATAATATGGAGATTTGGTAGTGTCAAGGGTCTGTAACTGCTGTGGTTAGCCTCATGTCTTTTCTCTGACATAAGGCACTCATTCTTCATGTTTCCTAATTATCTACTCCTCCCGAGACCATTTGTCATCTCTCACCATCAATTATCTTAAACTGTACTGCCAATGTTTTCACACTGCTACTCTTTCCTTCTTTTCACTGCTCCGCCCTCGTTGCCATCTCTCCTTGTCTTCTGATTCTCTTGAAACAAACTCAATGGCGACTTCTCCTCAAATCCAGTAAATGTGCTGAACTGGAGGAGGAGCTGAAAAACGTCACCAATAACCTTAAGTCCCTGGAGGCCCAGGCAGAGAAGGTAGCGTGTCCGTGTGTTGGTATTTTACCTGGTTGTGTAAACCTCGTTAATCTACCATGTACCTGTGGGCATGTTTTTGTCTGACTGTTTACATCTCTGAGGAAGCGATTTAGTAAGTATTGTGCGTTGACAATTTTTCTTTGCACGTGGTGGTGGGGGGAGGGTGCTGTGTGTGTGTACTTAGGGTTCGTACCTGTATCTGTGTGCAGCATGTGTATTTGAGTGCAGCTGCTGTATTCACCCTACACCAGAGGTTCTGTTCTGTATTGACTCTGCCTTGAACAACATTGCCTGTGTGTGTAGTTCATATCCTGATGCCTTGGGTTACTTGGTCAGTGTAGTTAATTTCCCTTTGGCATTTACCCCCATTCCAGTCTTGAATACCTCCTACCTCTCCCAGACATCCATTCTTGTCATCAATGCCCTTTACAGCCTATGTTTATAATTCCTAGAAAGGTCACACTTACATGATTAATTGAGCATTTAATCTCCATATTTCTGATTGGACCGAAGGCCTGCATGGACAAACACCCCCATACTAAGTTAAGGGTTTGGTCTAATATAACATAGAGAACGTTACTTTTAATGAATCGTTCCTTTACACCCACTTTGTAATTGTTATCCTCCAGTGACCCTGCAGTGGAATACAGATGAACACTTCCAGAGCTATGTTCAATAGGCACCAAAGAGGAGAGACTAACAGGACTCATTTTCTGTTGCAGAAACATTTGACGGTTTCCAATGCGTGACCTAATGACCACAACCCAGGTTTATAATTGTTGCCTCTGTATTCCTGCAAATGCATGTCCAGATCTGCTCCGAGCAGATGCATAGTAAACATACCTTCAAGTAAACTTTCTTCAGTGGAATAATGTTTAGATAAGTGGTATTCTACTTCCACCTTTTTATGGACAGTGGTGTTCTCGTGTTTCACCAGTGACTGATTTAGACCTGGGAAACCAATGGCCTTTCCTATGGGGCATAATGTTTAGAAGTTTGCCAAGTTAAATGTTTTGCGTAGTAATTTGAAGAATTCCGATCTACAGTTATTTTGTTTGGTACATTTCTATTTTCAACATCCTGAACGTTTTACACCTCGATACTCCATCAGATGTTTTTTTTTCTTCTTCTAGCCAATCAGTGATGATTGGGCAATTGAGACACTGCGTTCCAACCGTATTCAAGGCCCCACCCAGAATTGCAATCTCAGCAAGAATTCTGGTATCTCTAGAGCTGTAGACAGATGGATTAATTTAACCTCTGAAGGAGCCAAGTCACACATGCACTGTTGACTTCACTGGGATTGCCCTTGATATTGTTCTATTTGTTGAACTAATTTGGCATGCCTTATAATGGCATGTTTTTAGGAATCCTTATATTGCAGCATCAACGAACTGGTCTTTTACATGAGATTGAGTTCATGTCAGTTATTTTATGTTTTGGTGTTTGGGCGCTCTGCTTTGAACTGACAGTCCCCTCTTCTACTACAGTACTCCCAGAAGGAGGACAAGTATGAGGAAGAGATCAAGATCCTGACTGACAAGCTCAAAGAGGTAAGTGGATAACCTGTAGAACAGGGATCATCAAGTAGATTCAGACGTGAGCCTATTTATTATTTTATAAGAAAAATAAGCCGACGGTAAGGGGGCCAGAACATAATTACAAATAATTAGTACTTTGCAAGTTGAGCGCAAGAATCCCCAACAGATGTAATATTTGACTAAAACATGATAATTTCAAACCTTGCTTACATTTGTATAGGATCACATACAGTGAGCTCCAAGTATTGGGACCGTGACCGACAAAAATATCATCCCCGCCAAAATGCTAACCTTCCCTGTTATGCTAACCTCTCACCATTACAATGTCTTGGGATTATGATATTTGTGCATTCAACCTTCACTCATCATTATTCACAATTTTATTCAGGACCATCTGTAATCATTAGTGTGACACTCAAATTACACACTATATTTACCACAAAATCTAAAATGCATCAAAAACAAATGGCAAATGCTTTCAACAAGTTTTTAGACTCGCATGCTTGATGTAATCATTGCGTGCTAGGTATATGAGACGAACGTGAATTTGTCCCAATATTTCTTTATTCACAAAGTCAGGTTAGTTTGGTTTTAATTCCTTTCCTTGTAGTCTACAAGTTAACCTATTTAGTCTAGGTCATCAAGGTTTTAGTAGTTTCTAGATTGAATGCTTTGTTTTGACTTATTTTCTTAGGCTGAGACTCGTGCTGAGTTTGCTGAGAGGTCTGTGGCCAAGCTGGAAAAGACCATCGATGATCTGGAAGGTAGGCTGCAGACGCTTTGCCTTGACGGTGCATTGGGATATACAGGAGGGGTCCTGTTCTGGTTTAATCAGTCTATTTTAGCATATATTACTTTCCCTTTGGCAGCTTCCCTCACTCTCCTGTTTTCTCCCCTCCTGTTCTCCACTCTTTCTCTTTTTCCCTTCACTCTTTGGCCTCTCTGAACAGATGAGCTATATGCACAGAAACTCAAGTACAAGGCCATTAGTGAGGAGTTGGACCATGCCCTCAATGACATGACCTCCATGTAAATACGGGCTGACCGTGTGTGTGGTTGGCATGCAGGGCCTGTGGGGTTTGACTGAGAATCTAATATTCCACTGCACTGAAGTCAGGGGGCCAGGAAAAACACCTGACTCTCTATAACACGTCACCTAACAGCCATGTAATGTTCACTTTTCTAAGGAGTTGGCATATGTGACAAACTACATCATGCAAAAGCAAAGCTTGAGTCATGCAACAAAATCTGCCAACCAACACTATTTATACTAATGGGTTTTTGTGATTGGAAAACATATCTAAGTGTGATATGAGTGGTGTGACATTTAAAAGGTGGTTTGTGAAGTAATAGCTGAATTACTGAATGCTTGCAATATCAATTGCACTAAATGTCCACAAGAAAAGAGTCGGTGATACCCAATGGCTACTAATCATCACAATGTAATGATTCTCAGAATCTGTAGTCACGGTCTCTCAACCCCTCTGTTTTCAGATAAATGTCGGGAAGCTCACTTCCTCACTCCCCTGTTGTGGTTTCAAGAATTTCGTCTCAGTCCTCCTGATGAACATCCATTTCGGTGGCGTGGTTCTCTCTCCCCCTTCCTTCCTGTCCATCTTCACTCATTCCTTACGTGGTTGTTAAATCTGCCCCCTTTGTGCTTTTCTTTTCAGTCTTAGTCCTTTGCCCCACTTTCTCTCTCTCTCGGGCAACTATTTGTTTCTTTGGGTCACTGTGCTCAAGCCTGCACTCTTTGTATTTCTCTATCTTGCCTTGTCCCATGTTTCACCCTGTTCTCTACATGTGATTCTATATAAATGTTGAACAAAGGGAGGAGGAAAAACCTGTCTGCTGTCTCTAACAATGTTTTTTTTGGGGGGGGCTAGAGTGACATCACAAACACAATGGTTTCTGTTGCTCTTACCATGTTCATTGTTTTTCCACAAATAGTCATGGTAGAAATTGTACATTTTAATGAGCAGAGGGATTGGCAGTAGTGATGGTGCCTCCACAGTGGGGTTTAGGCTAGAAATAAGAACGCAACAGGGCAAAGCACAAGGTTTCATTAAACACGTGACAGTGGTATTTTTGCTAATTTACTCTTATCGAGAGCCGCTGCAACAAGTTCATTCAAACAAGATGTCACATAATTGATAGGGTTTGTTTACACATACAACTAGATGAGCCATAATGGTGCACGAGCAGTACAACAAACTGATTAGAAGTGCAGCTTACATGAAATATGAACATGCTTGAAAAATAAACTCATTCAAATTTCAATATGAAGATCCACCCCATCTACTGTCTGTTTGACAGCCTAACTTGGGTTTGGGCTCATTCTGTGTTGCATCTGATATCCTGCAGTTGCCCGTCTTGTACTTGCTCCGGGTTATCTTGGTGGAGTGGGTTTGCAAAATTCTATGATGTCACGCAATTTATAAACTGGTCAGGTAAGATGGAAAGATTTAGGTCGAGCACTGATTTAGTCCTGGCTTGCAGTCGGCGTTCCAATTCATCCCAACGGGGTTGAGGTCAGGGCTCTGTGCAGGCCAGTCAAGTTCTTCCACACAGATTTCAACAAACCATTGCTGTATGGACCTCGCTTTCTGCACGGGGACATATTTGTATTTATTATGGATTCCCATTAGCTACTGTCAGAGCAGCAGCTACTCTTCATTGGGTACAGCAAAATTAAGGCAGTTTATACAATTTTAAAAACATTACAATACATTCTCAGATTTCACAACACTCAGGCCCCATTGTCATGCTGAAACAGGAAAGGGCCTTCCCCAAACTGTTGTCACAAATTTGGAAGCACAGTATAGAATGTCATTGTATGCTGTAGCGTTAAGACTTCCCTTGACTGGAACTGAGGGGCCTAGCCCGACCCATGAAAAACAGCCCCACACAATTATTCTTCCTCTGACAAACTTTAGTTGGCTCTATGGATTCAGTCCGGTAACATTCTCCTGGCATCCGCCAAACCCAGATTTGTCCGTCGAACTGCCTGATAGTGAAGTGATTCCTCACTCCAGAGAATGTGTTTCTGCTACTCCAGAGTCCAATGGTGGCGAGCTTTATACCACTCCAGCCGAGGCTTGGCATTGCGTATGGTGATCTTAGGCTTGTGTGCATTTGCTCTGCCGTGGAAACCCATTTAATGAAGCTCATGACGAACAGTTCTTGTGCTGATTTTGCTTCCAGAAGGCAGTTTGGAACTCTTTAGTGAGTGTTGCAACTGAGGACAGACAATTGACACGCTTCAGCACTTGGTGTGCCTGTTCTGTGAGTTTGTGTGGCCTACCACTTTGCGGCTAAGCCGTGATGTTTCCTTTTTACAATAACAGCACTTACACCATACAAAGTGCCTGAAATAGTTTTTTTAGTGTCAAAATATTTATACCATTCACTCAGCTTCATAGTTTCATAGTATGATAATGTCAGAAACATGACCAATAGTAGTAGGCTACATCAACTATAGTGTGTAGAAGTGTGTAGCGGCCTGTATGGGGAAAAACACACATTTAAATGGAACTGTAGTCTACCTCGTTCATAATGGAGGTAGGTTGTAATCTATAGTATCAATGGGTTTTATAAACTTTTCACACATTCAAACCAGCTGATGAACAGAAAGGCAGTTGCAGATAGTGTTAGTTGTATTAACTTTTGAGGCAGCGGATAATGTAGAGTAGACTCTTCCCCGATATTCTGATTTGATAGGACAAAGTTGTCAATGGATATGCGTTTGCAGGGCAGAACAAAGTACAGACAGCTAGCCAACTACTGTTCAATTCTTGATTTAATGAACAAGGCTAATTGACTGCAGATGGTTGTAGAATTTTACTGAACTTTTTAAAATTTTTGATGGCATGAGAAATATGACTGTCCGTATAGGCTACTCGTATTGAACCCAAAGTCAATAGATTCCTGGCAGACGAGACGGTGTGCTTCTGATTCTGCTTCCACGCCCGCATCTGTTTACATCTCTGGTGTGGCAGGTAAAATGACTGCGCTCACGTCCTGTTCACGTCCTGTTCCCGTCCTCTTCATGGTGTAGCTCCTCTAAAACAACCCCTCCTGAAAAGAATCACATGAAATCGCACTTGTGCTTAATAGCCTACAGAGGTATGGAATGCAATAGTTGGAACGTATCGAACATGTCCTTTGTACAACAAAGGTGTAGCCTAAATACTTCGAGGGTGTTCATCGCAGATCAAGGAGGGGGCAGCAGCTACATAAAAATACATGTGCAGACATCTTTAGCCTAAAAAAAATCAGGTTTCCAGAAAATCCAGACCCGCAGCCACTCCGATTATAGAGATTTCAATTAGATTAGAAAAACTTGATTCAGATTTTAATATGACCACATTCCTGATTATGGTGATTAAAAAATATTATATATGTAGTAAATTCACTTCAACTTAAGGATGCAGTGGTTGAATATTCAGGGGAATATCTTTCTTACATGAGGAAAAACATGACAACTTTTCCCAGTGACTCTATCCTAGGCCGCGGTCAACTGGGCCAAATTGTGGCATGTTCAGATTGAAACTTTACGTAGAACAAACGGGCCTCTGACATGCAGAATAGGGGTCAGCTCTATTTAATACATTTCTTTCTGCAACGTTCCACAATTGCGTTAAAGGCCCAACACACCCTACTCAAACAGGGCGACAGAGTGTCGTTTACAGTCACTCCCAGAATTTGTGCTGCCATAAAAGTATGTACATATGCTCGGTCGCTGCGTTTGCCTGAAGTGTGTAGCGGCCTTTTGCTGAACGTGGTCCTATAGTGTCCATGTTGCTCAGGTATTCCCTCCCTCAGTGTACACATCCCTTTTTCCAGATGCATTTTACACTTCCTACACTGTGCTTTAGTGGGCTTCCAACGAGTGGTCACTCAAAGTATTCCTTTGGGCTGGGCAATTATGGCATATTAACTGGTGAGCTATATCTGGATTTTTAAATGTTTTCTGTAATTAAGCTTTGTACAATTTTTAAAGGTAAAAACGACTGCATTTGAAACCGTTAGCAATGATCTAATGAATTCAGGGCTTTAGATTATACCTAGGCTAAATATCAGCCTTCCACAACCATAAGACCCATTCATTTAATTATTTTATCAAAATACACTGCTCAAAAAAAATAAAGGGAACACTTAAACAACACAATGTAACTCCAAGTCAATCACACTTCTGTGAAATCAAACTGTCCACTTAGGAAGCAACACTGATTGACAATACATTTCGCATGCTGTTGTGCAAATGGAATAGACAACAGGTGGAAATTATAGGCAATTAGCAAGACACCCCCAATAAAGGAGTGGTTCTGCAGGTGGTGACCACAGACCACTTCTCAGTTCCTATGCTTCCTGGCTGATGTTTTGGTCAATTTGAATGCTGGCGGTGCTTTCACTCTAGTGGTAGCATGAGACTGAGTCTACAACCCACACAAGTGGCTCAGGTAGTGCAACTCATCCAGGATGGCACGTCAATGCGTAGTGTCCAGAGTATGGAGGCGCTACCAGGAGACAGGCCAGTACATCAGGAGATTTGGAGGAGGCCGTAGGAGGGCAACAACCCAGCAGCAGGACCGCTACCTCCGCCTTTGTGCAAGGAGGAGCACGAGGAGCACTGCCAGAGCCCTGTAAAATGGCCTCCAGCAGGCCACAAATGTGCATGTGTCTGCTCAAACGGTCAGAAACGGACTCCATGAGGGCCCGACGTCCACAGGTGGGGGTTGGCAAATTCGCCACTGGCGCCCTGTGCTCTTCACAGATGAAAGCAGGGTCACGCTGAGCACGTGATAGTCTGGAGACGCCGTGGAGAACGTTCTGCTGCCTGCAACGTCCTCCAGCAGGACGGGTTTGGCGGTGGGTCAGTCATGGTGTGGGGTGGCATTTCTTTGGGGGACCGCACAACCCTCGCCAGAGGTAGCCTCACTACCATTAGGTACCGAGATGAGATCCTTGTGAGACCATATGCTGGTGCGGTTGACCCTGGGTTCCTCCTAATGCAAGACAATGCTAGACCTCATGTGGCTGGAGTGTGTCAGCAGTTCCTGCAAGAGGAAGGCATTGATGCCATGGACTGGCCCGCCCGTTCCCCAGACCTGAATCCAATTGAGCACATCTGGAACATTATGTCTCGCTCCATCCACCAACGCCACGTTGCACCACCGACTGTCCAGGAGTTGGCGGATGCGTTAGTCCAGGTCTGGGAGGAGATCCCTCAGGAGACCATCCGCCACCTCATCAGGAGCATGCCCAGGTGTTGTAGGGAGGTCATACAGGCACATGGAGGCCACACACACACACACGACTGAGCCTCATTTGACTTGTTTTAAGGACATTACATCAAAGTTGGATCAGCTTGTAGATGATTTGTGATTTTTGTTGTCAGCACATTCAACTATGTAAAGAAAAAAGTATTTAATAAGAATATTTCATTTATTCAGATCTAATATGTGTTATTTTAGTGTTCCCTTTATTTTTTTGAGCAGTGTAGTTTAACCTGCTTTTTGGCAATAACTCTTTCTGGCTTTCTCGTCAGTCCTATGAAAATTCCCGTTTTGTTCATAATGCACATTCACTAATGATGACAACTAACTCCTTGTCGCATGTATTACAGAAAATGTAACGTGCCTCTATCTCTCAAGCACAAGCCCACGTGCTAGCTCCTTGTCAAGTTTAGCTAACTTGGATCTATTTGCTAGCTAACAAGGTAGAACAGTTGCATTGTGAACACACCCTTCTACCTCCAACTGTTTGAACAACGTGCTAGCCTGTCCACTATGTTCAGATGTTGAAATCAAGTGGCCTTTCTATATTTCTCAGCTCTGTAGTGCTAGGGCAAAAGAACGACACGTCATGGTCCACAGGACCGAGTTTGGGGAAACACTGCCCTAGTGGTTGACCTAGTAAGTCTGCCCTTTTGTGGCAATTTTTTCTTCATCTTTCCTCTACTCCATGCTCAGGTAATGTGACCTTTTCTGTACTCTGCATATTTTTATTATTAATTCTGTCTACTATGCTCCACTATTTTTCCTTCTTACATCCACTTGATTGTTTTACTGTCTACACTTTTTTTTTATTGCAGTGTTGCTCAATGCGTGTACCGGGGACCCACTAAATGCTGGGTTTTGGATATTTATACTGCTTTTACACAGGCAGCCCAATTATATATATTTATTTTCATGAATTGGTCTTATGACCGATCATAAGCTCAAACATATTTGATGTGTAAAGATCTGATGTGATTGGTCAAAAGACTAGTGAAAGAATTGGACTGTCTTTGTAAATGCAGCTTTTGTATATCTGCCTGGTTCATGAATACAAGTTAAGCCGCTGAATAGGGTTGCAAAGTTACTGGTCATTTACCAAAGTTACCGGACTCCAGTTTGGTAATTAACAGGTATTAACAGGTTGCTTGAATGTGGCTAGCATGACTGCCTATGGTAACTTTTTAGTAAGTTATACTTTTAAAGTGTGGATATACAAGTTTCTAGTGAATAGACCACAAGGTTCAAGAGAAAATAGCTAAATTAATGAAGAAAGCATCTAATCAACAATGGCATTATTTTAAATAACTCTGCAACTGTTCCAACGATAAAGTAATAATTTTAGATTGTGTGGCCTTATCACATAAAATAAGAGACCCAGAGATAATTAGTTACATGACCATCTGAAGTACTCAAAGACCACCTAGTTATCGTCTGATAAAATAACAATGGGAAAGTTGCCAACATTCTGGTAATTTACTGGGTAACTTCAAAAGTTTCCAGTAATACCTTCCTTTTGCAACCCTACCACTGAGGATTGCTCATTTTAGAAATGTTGAGTTATATTTTTAGAGGGTAACATTACCCAAACAGTCATTCATATTGGGCAAAATCATAATTGCAATAGGAAACCGTCGCGACGGTTAGAAAACAGGTTTAAGTAATTATTGGGGTTATAGTCCTTTGTCATAAACTGACAACGGCTGATTATGGCAGTGTTCTGTAGCCCTTAAAACAGAGCTCCATTAGTGGTACCTAGGGATTCTTGGCGTGTTACCCAGATAAATAATAAATGATTAATCTCTCCCTCTCCAGAGAGACTGGCCAATGCCAAGGAGGAGAACCTCAAGATCCATGCCACCCTGGACCAGACCCTGCAGGACCTCAACAGCTTCTGAGAACCCACCCCCCCCTCCCACTTCTCTCTTTCTGTCTCTCCTTTCTCCTCACTCTGCTGTTGTTGGGGATTTACCCTTGTGATGCTGAAGCATGCCAAAACCACTATTTACTATGACACCTTTATTCTCAACAGCTTTGATTGTTCTTGTTACAGAGTTCATCAATGTGACACATTGTGGAAGGGCTTGCCTTTATCCATTGGAATGGTCTTTAATAGGGACACTCGGTCATACTTGTGGTCTACTATGCCATCTTCTCCTTGCTTGAATGTGGCTAGCATGACTGCCTTTAAGGATTCCTTGCCAAGTTAGAGAACACGGTCAGTCTACTCACCCATAGAATATCCCATTTTGGTTTCTATCCATTCAAGATCAACCATAGAAAATGGGGAAACGGGGCACATGATTTTTCTAGCCATTTACTACATAGGATTATTAACTTCTGACTTCAGTCCTGCTGTTGTATTCCATGGACTGGTTCTGTTTTCTTCTGTATCACCTTCCTTTAATGACTAAACCCTCAAAGTTCACACATCTGAAAGTGCTGAAGTGGTAAGCAAGATTGAAGAAGCTCCACTTGGTCTATCAGAGGGCTGGGCCATCACTACGTTGCTTTGGCCTTTGCAATCCTTTATGATTAGTCGACACCAAAAAATAATAGTGGATAGGGTCCAAAATGGAACTAGGCTTCTTTCCGTCCTTATATACAGTATATCCCCTTTATCCCGCCCTTTGCCTACTTTACACCAATATAGTCTGGGACAAAAACCACATTGGGTGGTCTGAATTTGATGATGTCCAAGCGGTATCATGCAATCAAGTTAGTTGTTTTTGTGTTTTTCCTATTCCTTGGGGATATGCATAATTTGTTTATGATATTTTGCCTAATGTATGTGTTTTCTCCTACTGAAACCGTAGCCACAATCAAAAAACAGTGCTGCACTTGTATGACACTAATTATTCGGCCTCAACTCTCCAATTCTGAACTTTTTTAAGCGAATTGGTCTTTTGACCTATTACATCATATTTTCCAGAGGTTATTGGTCAAACGATATCAGAATTGGGCTGCCTGTTAATGCAGCCTTTAGTTTGAAAGTTTATAGTGAGGTTGTTGGGTTCACAAATCAATGGCTATCACTTTGCCAGTACCATGCCAATTATAGAAAATGGGTGGGGGATTTAAACCTATACTTTAAGTAGGATTTAAACTACAACACGTAAAATAATTCACCTCAATGTTTTAACTGGAAATTCACCAGAGATGTATAACCACTTTGTTTGTCTTGTTCCATTGTAATGATGTTTTCTTTGTTGAATAAAGACCATGATTTTTACTGCCATACAAAACTCTCTCTGGATTTTCATATGAAGTTAAATTCGCCAAGTGCAATCTGATTGTTGTGTAGACTATTTTAGATTGCACAAGCCAGGGATGGGTCAATTCAGTCTGAGTTGCTTTATAATTAGCCCATTTTAAAAACGCACATCGTAAGGGATGCATGCATAAAATATAGACACGAGTATAATTTACAACCGCTCAATAGCAAACAGTAATGTCCTCCTACCTGGGAGGAAAAGTCATCTTCATTAAATGATTAATCACATTTTTATGTCTTGATGTGTAGCATGTCTTCATACTGTATACAGACATTTTTATTAAATGTTGAGTGGCTGACATTTATGTTCAGACCTTATTGTTATTGATAAGTGAATTTGTATGAATGTCTGTCTGTGTGTGCTTTGTCCATGTTTTGGTAACACTACTTGTATCTGTCCACTCGGTTCATATCGAGTTTGTGCCTTGTGTGTGGGAGTCCTCAATGCTTTGTACTTGCTGTACCGAGGCAGAAATCAGAAGAGCAGGTCGTTGTCGGTTTTCCAAGAAAGCCTGGCCTTAGCCGGCTCCACGTAAACAGGCAGGATCAGCTTGTGATTGGTACGCATCATCACATTGCAGGAGTCTGGCTTCTTAATGACCTCAAACCATTGGGGTAATCAATGGCTGGTTATTACTAGGGGGCAGAACAGATGGACATCAGTCAAATCCCCCATTCCAAATCTACCCCTGGTCCCTTCGACCCTTTACCCTGAAGCCTAACGTGATTGTATGTTGCATACGTATATCCAAGGTACGTATGTTAAGCCCTTCGTGGTAAGTCACGTGCCTTTATGTAGGACTTGGGCCTCATCTCATCAGGTGTTGGTAGTTAGGTTTGAATTCAAAGTGTGTGTCAATGAGAAATGGCCAATAAGATTCACTGTTCACAGCATCTCACCCCCAAGGCCTCCAGACACACACCCTGGCTCAATTAGATTCTTCATGTCATGTGTCCTCTCGCTTCTTTTGGAAAAGGTCAAAGTTAATCAAGGAGAGTTAACATGGATGGAAATGAGACTGTCCTTCTCCACTCACAAGTCATTAGGCAAACTACATTCACGGGAGGATCCCAAAATAAATGTGGAAAGTGATCAAAACAATTTAAGTTGGAGACATTTTATAGGACACAAGTAGCTTATTGTTTTTAATCATGAGTATCCTCAGAGGTGGCTAGAAGGGAGGACAGTCTTGTTTGCCTACTAACGAAATGAGACTCCTCGACCACTTACTTTCGTGTGCATATATATATATATATATATAGTGTATGTGGACACCCCTTCAAATGAGTGGATTTGGCTATTTCAGCCACATCTGTTGCTGACAGCCAGGTGTATAAAATCAAGCACACAGACATGCAATCTCCATAGACAAACATTGTCAGTCAAATGTTTTTTACTGAAGAGCTGACTTTCAACGTGGCATAGTCATAGGATGCCACTTTTCCAGAAAGTCAGTTTGTCAAATTTCTGCCCTGCTTGAGCTGCCCCGGTCAACTGTAAGGGCTGCTATTGTGAAGTAAAAATGTCTAGGACCAACAACGGCTCAGCCATGAAGTGATAGGCCACACAAGCTCACAGAACAGGACCAAACGAGTGCTGTAGCGCGTAATAGTCTGTCCTCGGTTGCAACACTCCACTACTGAGTTCCAAACTGCCTCTGGTAGCAAACATCAGTACAAGGACTGTTTGGCGGGAGCTTCATGAAATACGTTTTCCATGGCCGAGCAGCCGCACACAAGCCTAAGATCAGCATGCGCAATGCCAAGCGTTGGTTGGAGTGATGTAAAGCTCGCCGCCATTGGACTCTGGAGCAGTGGAGACACGTTCTCTGGAGTGATGAATCACGCTTCACCATCTAGCAATCCAATGGACAAATCTATGTTTGATGGATGCCAGGAGAACGCTACCTGCCCGACTGCATAGTGGCAACTAAAGTTTGGTGGAGGAGCAATAATGGTCTGGGGCTGTTTTTTATGGTTCGGGCTAGGCCCTTTGTTTCAGTGAAGGGAAATCTTAATGCTACGGCATACACTGACATTCTAGATGATTCTGTGCTTCCAACTTTGTGGCGACAGTTTGCGGAAGGCCGTTTCCTGTTTCGGTATGATGATATTACTGTGCACAAAGCCAGGTCCATACATAAATGATTTGTCGATCGGTGTGGAATAACTTGACTGGCCTGCACAGAGCCCTGACTTCAACCCCCTCAAACACCTTTGGGATGAATTGGGCAGACTGCGAAGCCTGGCCTAATCGCTATAGCAGCTCAGGGGGCATCAAGTCCATATTAATGCCCACGTACTTTTGGTCATGTAGTGTATCACAGAACACATTTAGTAATCACAGGATGCAATTGAAACTTCAAACACAGGAAAAATGTATAATTTAATAAACCTATTTTATCGATAGGAGTGGGGGGGGTTGGTGCATTGATAAGTACACAGAAGAAACTATATGCGTAAGAATGTCTAAAGCCCATTTCACACCATAGCAAGCTGAATTTGTAGGTTTATTTTTCTTTCGTTTTTGGCAAAAATTAACACGTAGCACTGACTCGCCGATGGATTGATGTTTCAGCATTTTCACAATGAAGATTTGGGCGTTCAACTAGCTATGTGTGATATGAATGTGCCGTTACAAGCCCAGTTTGAGTAAGCGGTGCAGTGTTGCCAACTTAGCGACTTAGTCGCTATATTTAGCGAGTTTTCAGACCCCTCTAGTGATACATTTTTTAAAAATTGCTTGGCGACAAATCTAGCGACTTTCTGGTGTTATTGGAGACTGACGTGAAAGCACGTATCGATCTTCCTCTTCTCAACGAGCAGCGGGTGCTGCCGTGGAACCCACCCCACCCCAAAGCACTCACAGGCGGCCCAGTCCTAGTGCAGCAGTCCCTCCCAGCTGCAGTCAGAGCAGGAGATGTTCACCAATCCGTGTCCAGACTGCAAATGAATCTGACACGCGGGAAGCCGCTGGCTGGTCTCGCCCTGGCTTACAGGGCGGGATGTAAATGTAAAATGTTCTTTGTCTAAAATAAATCACTGTACAAAAATCAATCACTGCATTTGACTCACACAGCCTCAGTCACTTACTCACCTTGTCCACTCTGTGTCTGCCTCTCTGTGAAATAAGCTAAACATCTAGCTGGCTAGCTCATCATGTCTCAGTCTAAACTGTACACTCAAAAATACAGAAAGGAGTGGGAATCAAACCCTGAATTCAAAGGCTGGTTGAAGCTGTTTATTGAAGATGATCCACTGGCATACTGCCTGTATTGTAAGGCTGATTTCTACACCAAACTTGTGATCTCAAAAACATAGTCAAAAGGCAAAGTCTTATAACAGTTCCACCCAAAACAAGCTGCCATTTATGGTTAAAAAAATGTACTCTGCAAAAAAGGCTGAGGCCACCAAGGCATTAGCTATCGCTGAACACTGTTCCATGCTGGCATGTGATCACATCAGAGAAGCATGTAGAGCTGCTTTCTCAGACTCCACTGCTGCTACCCACTTCAGAATGCACAGGACAAAGTGCACAGACATGATTAATGGTGTTCTAGCATCATACTTTCTGAAAAAGTTGGTCGCTAATGTGGGTGACCAGCGTTTCAGCCTCCTCCTCGATGAGTCCACGGATGTAAGTGTTTCTAAGTACCTGGGGGTTGTGATAAGGTACTTTAGTGACACCAAGCAGACAATTGTATCAACATTTCTGGGGCTTGTTGAGTTGGAGGGAGGAGATGCCAAATCTATAGCCCGTGCTGTTGTGGCTTTCCTCGAGAAGTGTTGTCTTAAAAAATAAAAACTCCTGGGGATAGGGACGGACAATGCCTCTTATGACTCAGATTAACAATAGGGTCCATAAAGTGCTGTGAAGGAGGAGTATGGCCTCAAATATCTGGTACCTTATTCGCTGTGTGTGCCACTGCAGCTTGCTCATTTGTAGTTCTAAACATATTTAGGGTGTTTTTTACTCACATTTTGTCTCTCCCACAATGTTATTCCTCTCTCAGACAGCATCTATCACAATTACATGCATATGGCAAATTTATGCAAATTAGGTGAGGACGTAACCTAAGTTTCACAGACATACAATGCAGACATTTGTGTAAACATTAAAAGGCATACTTGGCATGGCATTCAATAGTAAAAGGTTGAAAGTGACTGAAAAGGACCATGAACTACAGATGTATTAAAGTTTTGGGGTTTATGGTAACTTTTGTACACCTGAAATAACGGCTTAGATCACAGTAATCATGGCTCTCTCTTTAGTTCCACAAAGGTCATATGTCCATGTTACTCTCCTCTCTCTTTTTATTTATGCAGCACCACCAAATGAAACATGATCCATCATGATTAAGATCACAGGTGCTTAAGAGAAGGTACAGTATAGGCTGCTCAGAACACTGTATGTGCAGATAAACAGGATATATTGGTAGAATGGCTAAGGTGTAGGTCCCAGGGACCGCTACCCTCCTGCATAAGGCTACCCCAAAAATGCACTACAGCATTTATCAAGCAAGCAATAACTCTTCATTGAGACAATGCTGAAAAATCAATCCATTGGATAAGCAGTGCCACGTTTTAATTTTTGGTTAAATCAAAATTTAAGGAAAGTTACCTTGCTAATGCCGTATTTGGTGTGCTTATCAATGCACAGGAACATTTTTTCCCACTCCTACTGATAAAATAATTATATTAAGTCATACGCTACAAACGTTTTACTGTGCATGAAATTTCGAATGCATCCTGTTATTACTAAATGTTTAATGCGACAGGCATTTAGTAATATGGCCCTACTATGTTTAACACAAAAAACATTTGATTAATAAAATATTTAAATTAGTCATCTTCCTCAAATTAAGGGGATGATGACGCAAATCTTTGTGAGAGGGAGGGACCCACCCCGCCCCGAGGGAGGAAATCTAATTTCATTGGTACTCAACTCGCGGCTTCACACATAATTTAGGATAAAAAAGTGGACCTTTCCTCTTTTGTCCTCTATTGCTCCTCTATTATTTCCCAAGCAAGGGTGAAGGCCGTAGACCCATCAGACCAACCTCTTGAATAACCGACTCTTGAAGTTGGCAGTTGTCTAAAAAAAAACACTATTAGCTCAAAACAAGTTTTTTTTTACCCTTACGTTTTTGTACATTGCTGTATGTATACCTGGGATATTGTTTTTTTCAACAGGAAAAGTAATAAAACAATATCTAGAGTGTGTCTTTAAAAAATATATATATATTTAGTATCTAGTTGTAATAAACCCATGTTTTAAAATCTGTGTGTGCACACTGACAGGCTTAAGCCTACATTTGATATACAGTACCAGTCAAAAATTTGGACACACTTGCTCACCGAGTTTGGGAAACTCTTCCCTAGAGGAATGGTCTAAGATCCCTCCCAATGTGTTCTCCAATTTCATAAAACATTTTTGAAAAAGGTTCAGAGCCGTATTCCTTGCAAGGGCAGGTGTCGGAGTATTGAAAACAGGGGTACCAATAATTTTGACACCTATCTTTGAGAATAAAAAAAACTTGTTAAACAAAATCTCTTTCTCTGAGCAATTGTATTACTATAAAATAATATAATTTCACATTTTGGGGGGCATACAAAAAAATGCTCAGTATTTGTACTATTTATTTTATACAGTCTTGTTCATTGGAATGACAATGGGTCTCAGGATCTTGTCACGGTATCTCCGTGCATTGAAATTGCCATCGATAAAATGCAATTGTGTTCGTTGTCCGTAGCTTTTGCCTGCCCATGCCATAACCCCACCGCCACCATGGGATACTCAATTCACAATGTTGACACCAGCAAACCGTTCACGCACACAATGCTTTACATTGTCTGCCATCTGCCCGGTACAGTTGATACCGGAATTAATCTGTGAAGAGCACACATCTCCAGCATGCCAGTGGCCATCGAAGGTTAGCATTTGCCCCCTGAAGTTGGTTACGAAACCGAACTGCAATCAGTTCAAGACCCTGATGAGGACTACGTGCACGGAGATGAGATTCTGTTTCTGACAGTTTGTGCAGTATTTCTTTATTTGTGGAAACCATCAGTTTCATCAGCTGTCCGGGTGGCTGGTCTCAGATGATCCGCAGATGAAGAAGTCGGATGTTGAGGTCCTGGACTGTCGTGGTTACACGTGGCCTGCGGTTGTGAGAACAGTTGGACGTACTGCCAAATTTTCTAAAAGGACCTTGGAGGCGACTTGAGAGAAATTAACATTAAATTCTCTGGCAACAGCTCCGGTGGACATTACAGTAGTCAGCTTGCCAATTGCACGCTCCCTCAAAACTTGAGACATCTGTGGGATTGTGTTGTGTGACAAAACTGCAGTGGTGTAAAGTACTTAAGTACTTGAAAGTACTACTTAAGTCATTTTTTGGGGTATCTTTAGATTACTTTACTATTTAAATTTATGACAACTTTTACTTCACTGTATTCATAAGGAAAATGATGTACATCATAGTCCATACATTTTTCCTGACACCCAAAAGTACTCATTACATTTTGAATGCTTAGCAGGACAGGAAAACGGTCTAATTCACTCACTTGTCAAGACAACATCCCTGGTCATCCCTACTGCCTACTGCCTCTGATCTGGCTTACTCACTAAACAAATTCTTTGTTTGTAAATGATGTCTGAATGTTGGAGCGTGCCCCTGGCTATCTATAAATGGAAAAAAATAAGAAACTGGTGCTGTCCTGTTTACTTAATATAAGGAATTTGAAATTATTTATACATTTACTTTTGATACTTAAGTATATTTAAAACAAAATAATTTTAGACTTTTACTGAAGTAGGACTTTACTGGGTGACTTTTACTTGGGTCATTTTCTATTAAGCCATCTTTACTTTTACTCAAGTATGACAATTGGGTACTTTTCCCACCACTGCAAAACTGCACATTTTAGAGTTGCCTTTTACTTCCCCCAGCACAACATGCAATGAACATTCTGTTTAATCATCTTCTTGATTTGCCACACCCGTCAACCTGGTGGATGGATTATCTTGGCAAAGAAGAAATGCGGATGTATATAAATTTGTGAACAAAATTTGAGAGAAATAAGTTGTTTGTGCATATGGAAAAAGTTTCTGGGGTATTTTATTTCAGCTCATATAACATGGGACCAACACTTTACATGATACGTTTATGTTTTTGTTCAGGTTAAATATATTAAATGAATATCTAAATAAATCCACACACTCTCTCACACACACCTAGAGTATATGCAAATTCATTGTAGTCATTTTATCAGTATTTTTTTCTCTTTCTCAGATCTTAAACATGTTCAAGTAATGGACCAATATGTATATAAACACTTTACAGGGACATTTTCCCGACAAAGATATTATAATATACCCTGATGACAGTAGTAGTTCCGGCTTCCGAACCGGCCTGTCAGAGTAGAGACTGGGCGTGGTTTAAACTTGCTCAGCCTATTGCAGGCGCTCAGGCGGGTCCCCGCCTCTTGGCGCTTCTGTTGATAGATGTAACTGTTGCTGTGAAGAACATCCATGCGCTCATGCTCGATACCGTTATCTCGCACCTGGCTCCTATTGAACAGTTCCTTTCTTCATGCTACTCTGTATCATAAGAAAGGCCCATGGCCCTGAAACTGTTAACAATGTTTCAAGTCAGCTATGTTGCATAACACATAACACATACATCCACACAAGCCAACAGCAGATAATATTCAATCATATATATGGTAACGGGCTATAGTGCATAACACAGAAACCTCATAATACCCATACTAACATACTGTATACAACAGTATCCTTTCAGTTGAGCGTACTGGAACTCTGCCTGTCTACCGGAAGTTGATGCTGTTGCTATGCAACCTCGTGCTAGCTTGTTAGCATAAAAAATTACTAGCTCGACATTTTATTACTTTGGGTGTGTTATTAAATCAATCCGGAGTACCAGAGTGCGCTCAGAGTTCACTCCTAAATTCAGAGGATGTCAGATTTTCTGTTTGTAAATTCAGAGCGCACACTGCCAGTGTCACGAGAGGAGGAGCAGGGTAGCCTAGTGGTTGGACTAGTAACCGGAAGGTTGCAAGTTCAAATCCCCGAGCTGACAAGGTAAAATACAAATAAACTTGCAAACTCGATCAAAAACGAGGGCTGAGTGGCTTACGTTGCGAACTTCTCTTCTCTCTTGGCTAATCGTTTGGACCGACTTCCAAGTTGCTGACGGGATTCCCCCAAGTGCATAAGACGAGGGTAAGTGGACGAGGGTGTGTTTTTTATGAGTTTGAAACGCAGCAAATGTCCACTGCCTGTATACTTCGTATTTTGGCGAATGTGCATGACATCTGGGAACTTTTGGCATACTAACTCTATCCATACTATGACAAATACTGCATACTCAATTTACGTCACAAATAGTACGGGTTAGTATGGGTATTCGAACACAGCCCTTCTTTAATTGACCTTTCTCCTCCCCTTCATTTACACTGATTGAAGTAGATTTAAATAAATGCAACAATCAATAAGGAATCAGCTTTCACCTGGATTCATCTGGTCAGTCTTTATCATTGTATTCCGAATGCCACGCTTCCTAACGCTAGCTTCCTCAAACCAGGCCCCCTCAGACCCAGTGATCCTGGATCTAGGCTGCCGATCAGACTTACCTTTTGGTCTATTTTCCTCAACCACATCTATGTTTTCTATGACAGGATGCCAGTGTCCTCGCATGCCCTACAGTTCTTCACGGTTGCGGCTGCTTCCGTGGGTATAGGGGCGCATTTTCAGGTTCAGTCTCTCGCAGTTAGATGGCCATCCAAGCTTTCAAACTTAGATCAAAGACTCATGAACATTTATCTAAATCTACCCCAGACTTGTGCTTTATGGAGCTGTATATTGCAAAAATAACGCACCAGTGTTCATCAAAACAATGAAGCAGCAGTTGACATAATCAATGAAGGACGTTCGTCAGCCAACATAATTATGCCCCTGATCAGGCACCTTACATGGATGTCTGTCATTTTGATTTATCATTAATGCGGTGAATATCCCTGGGAACGAGAATACTGCACTTTCATCGCTTTTGCCCAGCAGCCAGCAAAGTTCGTGCCACTTCCTCCACGCATGGAAATGCTGCTGTTCTAATCAAACCTGCGATCGCTGCCCAATTGGGATCGGCTAAATGATACATGCGCAACAGCATATCCACTTCTACTCTGAAGTCTGACAGTTCCGCATGGAAATAGTTTGCTGCTTTCTGCAACGTTGGTCTACATCCTGCCCTCGTAACTATTATCAGTGCCTTTATCACGTTCTGCATGGACCATCATCTTTCTCCCCACTTTCACTGTATGGTGGTGCTTATTCAATTCCTTGCAAGATGTTGTGATCCTTATTTTCTGAGTTTATTTTCTAACCCGTTATTACATTTATGCTCAAAGGCATAAAAAAGTGTTCTACCTCTCCTTCTGATTCAAGGATTCCGATTACTCTACCTATACTCCAACAAATGCAATTCAAAAAGAAGGGAGGACCAAGGCACTCTTAATATAGTTAATTAAAATGCCTTTATTAGTATGGCATGTTCAATAGAAACAGTTTTTTTTAAACGACGAGTTTCGGCTGCATGGCCTTCGTCAGGGAGTACCAAAAAAAAGAATACAATGTCCTCTCTTGAACAGCTTTTCCAATTAGCCCTAATTGGAAGAGGGAGTGGTTCCAAAATTTATTAGACACACCTAGTAAGCAATACTATACACATTAAAAGGTGAAATATTGTATCTAGGTTATCATACACACAACTCTAAGCTAGAAGTATCAGAACACTTAGAAAGGTAGTTCTAACCTTAAATATGACTGGGAGAAGTGTCAAGAATAAGAAAGCAATATTCCATAGTACACTAGAACACAGCAAAACATGAACAACAGCAGTCTAAACATAGCTGATGGCAATTGAGCAAAAAAGTCCACTAGATGACAGCAAATGGACCTCTCACGACCCTACAGGAAGGGTGAGAAATCCATATCTTAATTTAAAACAGGGTATTTAGTGGCCTGTAGTTTGTAAATCCCAAAACTTTCCCTTTGGTTTAACTGTTTAAGACGGTCCCCTTTTCTAATAGAGGGCGGAATATGATCAATACCCATAGCTTGTTGGGAGGCAGGGTTGCCATGGTGTAGGGACTTTTAGTGCCTTGCCATGGGGTAGTCTTCATTGCCTACCTGTATGGCGTACTTGTGTTCCGCAAAGCGTTCTTGAAGGCGTCTATTTGTCTCTCCAATGTAGAACACCTTACACTGTGGACATTCCAATCTATAGATGACATGAGTGGTTTTGCAGTTAATGAAATGCTTGATGTAATGCTCCATTTTGGAAGCTGTGTCAACAAAATACTTCTTCTGTGCAATATTTCTGCAATGGTTACATTTAAAAGAGCCCTTGGGTTTGTGGTCAAGCCAAGTTTTTTGAGAGTCACACAGAAGATAACTGTGGACTAATTTGTCATTTAGGGTAGGACATCTCTTAAAGCTTATGACTGGTGGCTCAGGAAAGACTTGGCGTAGTAGCGTATCACTTTGGATGATTCCCTAATTATGTTTAATGATTATTTTAATGTTCTCTGCTTCAGTGCTGTATTTTGTAACAAAATACACTCTCTCTGATGTATCACGAGGCACTCCCCTTCGCAACAAGTTCTCTCCGTCAAGTAATCCAGCCCTTATACCTGCATCTTTCAGGACCTGAACGCTGTAGCCCCGATTCAAGAAGCGATTCTCCAATTCAGCAGATTTGACACTGTAGTCTGTTTCCTGATCGCAAATTCTGCGGACTCTTTGGAATTGGCCTTTTTGGGTGAAAGCTGTCTGCCCTCAGAATGGTATTCCCATCTGTAGGCTTCCTAAAGATTGTGTGCAAACAACCTTTGTCATTTTTACTAATGTCGAGGTCCAAAAAATGAATGTTATCCTTGCTGTACTCCATAGTTAGTTTGATGTTAGGGTTAATGCTGTTAAGGTATTGGTGGAAGGAAATAAGTTCATCTTCTGAGCCAGACCAAAACAGGCAAACATCATCAATATAGCATCCCCACCATATAATCCGGTGAAAGAAATGGATATTAGGATCCAAAATGAAAGTCATTTTCCCATTTACCCAAGTACAAACCAGGGTAGGAAGGGCTGTAAGCAAGCCCCCATGGCACACCCTTTGACCTGTTTAAAAATACTGTCCTGAAAGATAAAGATGTTATGATTAAGAGTCCATTCAGTCAGTGAGACAATGAATTCTGTAGGAGGCATCTCAGTTTCAGGTCGGGTAGTCAAGAAATGGTGCATAGCTGCCAAACCTTGTTCATGCTCAATGGTGGTGTATAGAGACTCCACATCCATGGGGACTAAAAAGGAAGCTGTACCTATATTGTTCAATCCCTTAATTTTGTTCAACACATCTGTGGTATCTTGAAGATAGGCTGGGAGTGAAGTCCGAAAAGGCTGGGAGTGAAGTCCGAAAAGGCTTAATAAAGTAATCAATGTACTTAGAGATGGGTTCTGTCAGACTTTCATTACCACTAATGACTGGTCTACCTGGGGGATTTAAGATTTTTGTGGACTTTTGGAAGAAGGTAAAAAGAAGCCATATGTGGACTGCCATTGAAAATAAATTTGAACTCATTGTCTGAAATGTAGCCATTCTCCTTAGCTTCTGTGAGGATCCCTTTCAATTCAGTGTAGGTCCTCTGTAGATTTGAAGTTAAGAGATTGGTAGAATTCATCATTGTCTAATTGACGGTAGGCTTCTGTCACATGTCTTTACTCCACACTACTTTAGCGCCACCTTTGTCTGCTTTTTTAACCACAATCTGTTCATTTTTGGACGTGAACTCTTGATTCAACTGCAGCTCTCCCGCTATCTTAGAATGACGTTGATCCAAATCAGTCAGGTTTCAAGACTAGTCATTCAACTGAGACTTCTTCTCTGTATCACGGAGGCGCTCCGCACTGCTAAAGCTAACTCTCTCTCCTCTGCTCTCATCCTTCTAAACCTATCGGCTGCCTTCGATACTGTGAACCATCAGATCCTCCTCTCCACCCTCTCCGAGTTGGGCACTCCGGCGTGGACTTGGGATTACCTGACAGGTCGCTCCTACCAGGTGGCGTGGCGAAACTGCTCTCACCACGTGAGACCACTGCTGTCCCCCAGGGCTCTGTTCTAGGCCCTCTCCTATTCTCGCTATACACCAAGTCACTTGGCTCTGTCATAACCTCACATGGTTCCCTATCATTGCTATGCAGACGACACACAATTAATCTTCTCCTTTCCCCCTTCTGATGACCAGGTGGCAATCTTCTGCATGTCTGGCAGACATATCAGTGTGGATGACGGATCACCACCTCATTAGAACCTTCTTCCTCCCGAATATGTTCCATGATCTCGCCATCACGGTTGACAACTCCATTGTGTCCTCCTCCCAGAGCGCTAAGAACCTTGGCGTGATCCTGGACAACACCCTGTCGTTCTCAACTAACATCACCCGTTCCTAGGTTCATGCAAACATCATGCCTCACACAGAAAGGTCCTAATCCAGGCACTTGTCATCTCCCGTCTGGATTACTGCAGCCTGTGCCATTAAACCCCTCAACTCATCCAGAACGCCGCAGCCCGTCTGGTGTTCAACCTTCCTGCCATTAAACCCTACAACTCATCCAGAACGCCGCAGCCCGTCTGGTGTTCAAGTTCTCTCAGGTCCTCCGCTCCTCCACTGGCTTCCAGTTGAAGTCTCCGCTGACCATGGTGCTTCCTACTGTGAGGGGAACCACCTCAGTACCTCCAGGCTCTGATCAGGCCCTACACCCAAACAAGGGCACTGCGTTCATCCACCTCTGGCCTGCTCGCCTCCCTACCACTGAGGAAGTACAGTTCCCGCTCAGCCCAGTCAAAACTGTTCGCTGCTTGGCCCCCAATGGTGGAACAAACTCCCTGAGGACAGCGAGTCAATCACCACCTTCCGGAGACACCTGAAACCCCACCTCTTTAAGGAATACCTAGGATAGGATAAAGAATCCCTCTCACCCCCCTTAAAGATTTAGATGCACTACTGTTCCACTGGATGTCATAAGAAATGCACATTTGTAAGTCGCTCTGGATAAGAGCGTCTGCTAAATGACTTAAATGTAATGTAAATGAATTATTGCGTGTTGGTTTTCTCCAGGCAAAGACCAGGCAATGCTATCAATTCTCAGGGAAGGTTGTTTTTCCCTTTTTTAACACCTTCTTTTGGCTTTATGGTTTCTTTCACAGCGTCCCTTCCCGTGATTTGATGTTTTTCTGGTCTGGTATTTTACCCCAATTACTTTAGCCTCACCCTCAAGCACTATTATAATAGCTCACAAAACACTAATATGTCAAATCAAATGTTTTATTTGTCACATACACATGGTTAGCAGATGTTAATGCGAGTGTAGCGAAATGCTTGTGCTTCTAGTTCCAACAATGCAGTAATAACCAACAAGTAATCTAACCTAACAATTCCACAACTACTACCTTACACAAGTGTAAAGGGATAAAGAATATGTGCATAAAGATATGAATGAGTGATGGTACAGAACGGCATAGGCAAGATGCAGTAGATGGTATCGAGTACAGTAATATACATATGAGATTAGTAATGTAGGGTATGTAAACATAAGTGGCATAGTTTAAAGTGGCTAGTGATACATGTACAGTGGGGCAAAAAAGTATTTAGTCAGCCAGCCAAAGTTCTCCCACTTAAAAAGATGAGGCTTGTAATTTATCATAGGTAAACTTCAACTATGACAGACAAAATGAGAAGAAACAAAATCCAGAAAATCACATTGTAGGATTTTTAATGAATTTATTTGCAAATTATCGTGGTAAATAAGTATTTGGTCAATAATGACAGAGGTCAAACGTTTTCTGTAAGTCTTCACAAGGTTTTCACACACTGTTGCTGGTATTGTGGCCCATTCCTCCATGCAGATCTCCTCTTGAGCAGTGATGTTTTGGGGCTGTTGCTGGGCAACACGGACTTTCAACTGCCTCCAAAGATTTTCTATGGGGTTGAGATCTGGAGACTGGCTAGGCCACTCCAGGACCTTGAAATGCTTCTTACGAAGCCACTCCGTTGCCCGGGTGGTGTGTTTGGGATCATTGTCATGCTGAAATACCCATCCACGTTTCATCTTCAATGCCCTTGCTGATGGGAGGTTCACTCAAAATCTAAAGATACATGGCCCCATTCATTCTTTCCTTTACACGGATCAGTCGTCCTGGTCCCTTTGCAGAAAAACAGCCCCAAAGCATGATGTTTCCACCCCCATGCTTCACAGTAGGTATGGTGTTCTTTGGATGCAACTCAGCATTCTTTGTCCTCCAAACACAACGAGTTGAGTTTTTACCAAAAAGTTATATTTGGTTTCATCTGACCATATGACATTCTCCCAATCTTCTTCTGGATCATCCAAATGCTCTCTAGCAAACTTCAGACGGGCCTGGACATGTCCCCCTGCTTAAGCCAGTACATGTCTGGCACTGCAGGATTTGAGTCCCTGGCGGTGTAGTGCGTTAATGATGGTAGGCTTTGTTACTTTGGTCCCAGCTCTCTGCAGGTCATTCACTAGGTCCCCCCATGTGGTTCTGGGATTTTTGCTCACCGTTCTTGTGATCATTTTGACCCCACGGGGTGAGATCTTGCATGGAGCCCCAGATCGAGGGAGATTATCAGTGGTCTTGTATGTCTTCCATTTCCTAATAATTGCTCCCACAGTTGATTTCTTCAAACCAAGCTGCTTACCTATTGCAGATTCAGTCTTCCCACCCTGGTGCAGGTCTACAATTTTGACAGCTCTTTGGTCTTGGCCATAGTGGAGTTTGGAGTGTGACTGTTTGAGGTTGTGGACAGGTGTCTTTTATACTGATTACAAGTTCAAACAGGTGCCATTAATACAGGTAACGAGTGGAGGACAGAGGAGCCTCTTCAAGAAGAAGTTACAGGTCTGTGAGAGCCAGAAATCTTGCTTGTTTGTAGGTGACCAAATACTTATTTTCTACCATAATTTGCAAATAAATTCATTAAAAATCCCTACTTGATTTTCTGGATTATTTTCTAATTTTGTCTGTCATAGTAGAAGTGTACCTATTATGAAAATTACAGACCTCATCTTTTTAAGTGGGAGAACTTGCACAATTGGTGGCTGACTAAATACTTTTTTGCCCCACTGTATTACATAAAGATGGCAAGATGCAGTAGATGAGAGTACAGTATATCCCTATGCTTCTATGAAAACAAATATTACTGCTCGACCTAGCTCCTCCCCTCATCACCCTCTTTTCCTTATTCCTCCTCTCCAATCCTTTTTCTTTCACACCTTGAGACATACAACAATGTAATATTTCATCTCAACGGAGCGGCAGCCACCCAACGTGTATCCAAATCAAATTTGATTTGTCACATACACATGGTTAGCAGATGTTAATGCGAGTGTAGCGAAATGTTTGTGCTTCTAGTTCCGACAGTGCAGTAATATCTGACAAAATCGAACAAGTAATCTAACAATTCCCCAACAACTATCTAATACACACAAATCTAAAAAAGGGGTGAATGAGAACATGTACATGTAAGTATATGGATTAGCGATGGCGAACGTGCAATAGATTGTCATGTATTGTCATGTTATGTCTTGTCCCTGTTCTTTCTCTTCTCTTCGTTTCCCCCTGCTGGTCGTATTAGGTTACTTTCTCTCCCTCTATCTCTCTCTCTCTCTCTCTATGGTCCTTTCCTGCTCCCAGCTGTTCCTCATTCTCCTAACGACCTCGTTTACTCTCTCACACCTGTCCCCTCTTTTCCCTCTGATTAAGTCTCTATTTCTCTCTCTGTTTCTGCTTCTGTCTTTGTCGGATTCTCGTTTGCTTTGCCCTTGTCCCGTCCTGTCGTAATCTGCCTCTTCATTAGATGCTGCGTGTGAGCAGGTGTCTCTGTCCTCTACGGCCCGCGCCTACCCGGAGGGACCTGCAGTCTGTTGCCGCTAGCCCTGCTATTCTCCTCTACTGCTAGAAGGGGACTCTCCTGTAAAGATTGAGGATTTATGTTTTCCCTGTTTGGACATTAAAAGACTCTGTTTCTGTTAAACCGCTTTTGGGTCCTCACTCACCTGCATAACATAGATGGTATAAAATACAGTATATACATGTGATTAGAGTATTGTAAGATATGTAAACATTAGTGCATTGTATAAAGTGACGAGTGATCCATTTATTAAAGTGGCCAGTGATTGGGTCTCAATATAGACAGCAGCCCCTCTGAGTTAGTGATTGCTGTTTAGCAGTCTCATGGCCTTGAGATAGAAGCTGTTTTTCAGTCACTTGGTCCCAGCTTTGATGTACCTCTACTGATCTTTCCTTCTGGATGGTAGAGGTGTGAATAGGCAGTGGCTCGAGTGGTTGATTTCCTTGATCTTTTTGACCTTTCTGTGACATTGGGTGCTGTAGGTGTCATGGATGGCAGGTAGTTTGCCCCCGGTGATGCGTTGTGCAGACTGCACCACCCTCTGGAGGGCCTTGCGGTTGTGGGCGTTGCAGTTGCCATACCAGGCTGTGTTACAGGATACTCTCGATTGTGGATCTGTAAAAGTTAGTCAGGGTTTTGGGTGACAAGCCAAATTTCTTCAGCCTCCTGAGGTTGAAGAAGCGCTGTTATGCCTTCTTCACCACATTCTGTGTGAATGGACCATTTCAGTTTGTATGTGATGTGTATGCTGAGGAACTTAACTTTACACCTTCTCCACTGCTGTCCCTTCGATGTGGATAGGGGGGTGCTCCCTCTGCTGTTTCTTGAAGTGCACGATCATCTCCTCCTTTGTTTTGTTGACATTAAGTGAGAGGTTGTTTTCCTGACACCACGCTCCGTGTGCCCTCACCTCCTCCCTGTAGGCTCTCTTGTTGTTGTTGGTAATCAAGCCACTACTGTTGTGTCTTCTGCTAACGTGATGATTGAGTTGGAGGCGTGCATGGACACGCAGTCATGGGTGAACAGGGAGTACAGGAGGGGGCTGAGCACGCACCCTTGTGTGGCCCCAGTGTTGAGCGTCAGCGAAGTGGAGATGTTTCCTACCTTCACCACCTGGGGGCGGCCCGTCAGGAATTCCAGGACCCATTTGCACAGGGAGGGGGGGGGGGGGTCCTGGTTTGCAGGCCGTGACAGTGGCACTGTATTATCCTCAAAGCGGGCAAAGAAGGTGTTTAGTTTGTCTGGAAGCATGACATCCGTGGCATGGCTGGATTTCTTTTTGTAGTCCGTGATTTCCTATAGACCCTGTCACATACATCTCGTGTCTGAGCTGTTGAATTGCGACTCCACCTTGTTTCTGTACTGGCATTTCGCTTGTTTGATTTCCTTGCGGAGGGAATAGCTACACTGTTTATATTCAGACATATTCCCAGACCTCTTTCCATGGTTAAATGCAGTGGATCGCGCTTTCAGTTTTGCACAAATGCCGCCATCCATCCGCGGGTTCTGGTTAGGGTAGGTTTTAATAGTCACAGTGGGTACAACATCTCCAATGCACTTCTTTATACATGCACTCACCGAGTCAGCATATAGGTCGATGTTGTTCTCGGAGGCTGACCGGAACATATTCCAGTCCGCGTGATCAAAACAATATTGAAGATTGGCTTCCGATTGGTCGGACCAGCATTGAGTGTTTCTCGTCACTGGTACATCCTGTTTGAGTTTCTGCTTAAAGACGGAAGGAGCAAGATGGCATCCTGGTCAGATTTGCAGAAGGGAGTGCGGGGAAGGGCTTTGTATGCATCGCGGAAGTTAGAGTAGCTGTAGACTTCTTCTCAAGTTTGCTTTGTTAAAATCCCCTGCTACAATAAATGCAGGATGTATGGTTTCCAGTTTGCATATAGTCCAGTTCCTTGATGGCCGTCTTGGTGTCTGCTTGAGGGGGAATGTACACAGCTGTGACTATAACTGATGAGAATTCTCTTGGTAAGTAAAATGGCCGGCACTTGCTTGTAAGGAATTCTAGATCGGGTGAGCAGAAGGCAATGAGTTCCTGTATGTTGTTTTGATTACACCATGTGTAATCATAAAGCATACACCACCGCCCTTCATTCTCATATTATTCAATAGTTCCAATACCATGTTAAGATAATGAAATGCATTCTGGGATTCTCCAAGCATTGTTGTTTCTGTCATCGTTTTAAGCAACAGTTGAGCTAGCTATCAAGAGACAATGAATTAAAAAATAGAGAGAAAGTCGAGATTAGAAAATGACAGATTTAAAAATCAGCAATGTATCAACACAAAAGTGGAGCCCAAAAGAGGAAGGTCAAAAATGAGAAAACAAAGGAGGTATCAAAATTTGTTAAATTAGATTCCTTTTTCAAACGCAGTTCAAGTGCAGCCATTGCTAGCACAAGCAATGTAGCGGGACCAGAAGAGGATGTAGGTTTATCACCAGCAGCAGCTTTTTGTGGGGCAATTGAGCCAAGGCCAAGCTGTTCCATCAAGCTAGAAGAAGCAACTTTGACAGAGGAGTCCTGACAAGCTATCCCTGTGCCGGGCGGGGAGGAAGAGGAGCAGGGTGTGGCTAGAAACGTGACGGCTGAGGAAACAGGTGGAAGTGGGACAGATGGCTTATTTACCTATCAAACTGACAGGGGCATTATGCAACAAATGCGGATGCAAAAGTTAAATGAAACGCTATTGCATTAGTCTCGTGTAAACCTACTGGCCCATTCCCAAGAGATGGCGAAAGGCGGTGTTTTTCAGAGTCGTATTACACCACGACAACCAAGGCTGGAATCAAATTACCACGTACATGGATGGCTATGTTGTTCAACCAAGCTAGATTGCAGTATTGTGAGCCCTGCTGGCTGTTCGGAGATCGGTGTGCCCCTTTCTTCACTGACGCGTGGTGAATGGGGTGAGAGATTGGCACCATCTAACATTCAAAATAACATGTCATGAGACATCCCAGATTCACATGGGTGCCTGTTTGGTATATGAGCAATGGAAGCTCAATGTCACTATTGACGCAGAAATGGAAAGAGGTGTGCGTAAAGCAGCAAATTTCTGGCGACAGGTGTTAGAGCACATAGTTAATGTAACTCTCACATTTACATCATGTAATTTGGCGTTTAGAGGGCACCGTGAAAAGCTGGGGCAGGCCAACATAGGAATTTTCTTAGTATAATTGAACTGCTGTCATTTTACGACATAGTTCTGAAATAACTTTTAGAACGCCCCACAGGATCCTTTAACTATCTTAGTGTCACGCCCTGACCTTAAAGCTGTTTTATTTCTCTATTTGGTTAGGTCAGGGTGTGATTTGGGTGGGAATTCTGTTTTCTATTTCTTTGTTTATGGCCAAGTGTGGTTCCCAATCAGAGGCAGCTGTCTATCGTTGTCTCTGATTGGGAATCATACTTAGGCAGCCTTTTTCCCACCTAATGTGGTGGGTATTTGTTTATTTTCTCTGTGTGTTTGTGTTCGCCACGGTTGCGTCACGTTCGGTTTCTGTTGACCTTTTTTTTTTGTGAAGGTTTCACTTTATTAAAGATGTGGAATTACATGCACTCTCTGACAGGGAGTTTGAAGACAGTGAACGTGACACTTAGTCCTCAAATCCAAAATGAGCTGATTTTATATCTTAGCCGAGCGAGTGAAGTATGATATTCAGGAAGAGATGCAGGAATCCCCTTTTTTCTATTATCACACCGGATGTATCCAAAGTAGACCACTTAAGCGAAGTATATCGCTATGTGAGGGTGATAAGAGATACAAATAATGTCGCCACAGAGTTGTTTTGGGGATTTCTGGAGACTGCTGACACATCAGCAACTGAGCTTCAACATAAAATCCCGGGCAGCATAGAGGATAACAGACTGGATATTTCAAAATGTCGTGGGCAGGGGTATGATGGAGCTGCTAACATGAGTGTGATCTATTCGGGTGTGCAGGCCAGAATATCTGAAAAAGAGCCACTTACTGTTTATGTGCATTGCGCAGCGCACAATCTTATCCTAGCCCTCAGAGATGTAACAGTTTTATGGTACTGTTGAACTGTTATACACATTCTTCGGGCATAGTCCCTTGCTGTCATGAGATATAGATATGTGGACATAATGAAGGCCCTCACCAAGATTGTGCTTTTAAGTGACAAGAAGGACGAGAGGGATGAAGCACTGAAAAAGAAAATGTAAAAATGTTATTTTTTTAGTCGTTCTGCAGACTTAAGATTTTAGAAAATGTGAACGTTGTCTCCAAAATGATACAGGCCAAAGACGCAGACCTGCACAGGGCAGTCAGCCTACTCAAGGACATGATAGAGGTCCTGTCCGGATTCCGACAGGATTTTGAGAATTCAAAAGTCCCTGCAAAGACCCTTGCTGACAAATGGGGAGCTCAGGACACATTAGAAGATACTCTGAGAAGGAAAGTGAAGCGTCATTTTGATGAGCTATGCGAGGACGAGCGACTGCCTGATGGGGAGAGTAGTTTTAAAGTCTATCTTTAATGCAAACCTTGAAATTGTTCTCCACCAGCTGTCAAACAGATTTAAAGGTCTGCTGGCAACATCGTGTCTGTTTGACTCCATCCATCCCACTACCCTGGCCAACGCAGATGATGCGCTCTATGAGACTGCCAGTCGGTTGGCTGAACATTACAGCAAAGATATAACAGCAAGCTTCCCTGGCCAGGAAATAGCAAAAGCACACTCCAGTTAGAGACCTGGCCAAGATGCTCATTGTGGATTACAATTCAGTCACTGCTACATTTGGGGAAGTAGTTACAGTAATGCTCCTTTTTATGACTGCCTGGAGCGGTAGCCAAACTGAAAATAATTAAATTATAACTGAGGAGCAGCATGGGACAGGAGAGACTGAGTGGGTTGGCCATTCTGTCCATTGAAAACACCAGGGCAAGGACCATGGATTTGAATTCCATAGTCAACGACTTCGCAGAGCGCAAGGCCTGTCGAATGCCAATCAAATGAGTGAGTAAGCTTATTTTTACAGGGCAGGCTACCCAGACAGCCTATATAAATCAAGATTTATTGAGATTAATTTACACTGCTTGTCAATCTACATCTATGCTCGATCTGTCTTTGGAAACCATGTTCTGGTGCATGGCCGCTGAGCCATTTCATTGTCATCATAGCCTATACGTTTAACTAGGCTATAAGAATAATAGTAAGCACATGCGCCTCATATATTGTTAAGGTATGCTGCCATTTAAGACATCTGTTTGAATGCTCCTCTTGATTGATTTGCTGGTGTTTTTGCTATAGGCCTCTGCAGGAGGCAGATCATTTGAAATACCGGTATGTCCGTTTTTCCGCTGTGCATAACTTCAGCAAGTACTGGGTCATTAGCTGTGTTTCAGTGTTTCTGTCAAGACATTGATCTATATATTTATGTTTTATAATATAGGCTATTGCCTATTATTTGCATCATACATCAGGGAAAATCAATCGGCCACCTTCTTAGCCCCATGTACCCTTAATCATAGACATCCATAGCTACATTAATTTCTTGAGTATCCAATCACTAACATGCATATACAGTTGAAGTCGGAAGTTTACATACACTTAGGTTGGAGTTATTACAACTCATTTTTCAACCACTCCACAAATGTCTTGTTAATTAACAAACTATAGTTTTGGCAAGTCGGTTAGGACATCTACCCAACAGTTACAGTCTTCAACTGTAACTGTTGGGTGGTTATCTAATTTATATTACATCCTCAAATGTAACAAGGGCTTGGCCCTCAGCAGGCCTGCATTGGATGTGTGCACATCTGGCATGTGCCGTATCTTGCATTTCAGCAGGCATGATTGGGTTCAAACGCCCTGCTAGCGTCTCGTTTTTAATTGTACATATTGCATCATGGCATGAGTAGTTGGGTCAACGTACAAGCAGAACTTTCATTGCAACCAAACACATTAGCTAATGTTTTGACTCCTGCGCTCAGTCCGCCATGCATTATTGAAAAATCTATTTCATACTTTCCATTACAGCGATTCTATTTTTTAAATATATTCTTCACATGCATCTCTTTTACATATAATGAATCATTGTCTTCAATATTTAGTTATACTGTTACTTCGTTGAATCCTTTCTTCCTGGTGAGTAAACTTATACTTATTTTTTGGGGGTCTCGATGCCAGTTGCCCACCCATAGGACTGGCTACCTGCCATCATATCATCTGGCTCCAATGATTATTCCTCAGAGATGAGGCTATCCCCAAAACTACAGTATTGTAATCTGATTACTTTAAGTTACTTTTGGATTACTTTCACCTTAAGAGGCATTAGAAGAAGACAAAAAAGATCCATCAAACACATTGGTGTGTCATCAGAAGTCTTTAACCTGTGGTCATACTCGCTCAGGTGGAACAAACTTAATTCAATGCTGAATTTAATGCCATTGAGAAAAAAAGTGTCAATGTTGTTTTTCGCAAACATACTTTCTGAATGTAAAAGTAATCATAGAAGTAATCTAGTTTTTTAAAAGTATCTAATCTGATTACAATATTTTGCTGGTAAGGTAACTGATTACACTAATCATGTAATCTGTATAATGGAATCAGTTACTCCCCAACCCTGCTTGTTGGCATCTGTGTTGAAGCAATAGTTTACCTCTCCTTTGGCCAACTTGTGTTACTTATGTCATTAGGTCATCTACTGAGTTGTAAAAACAAATGCTCTTTATATTTGTGTGTTTGAAATTTTTAATTTGAGTTTGTGTTTGAAATAGGATTTGTAATATGAGTTGTGTGATTTCCAAGATCGCAGTGTGTTTTGGTTCTGAACTCTCCCTGTCTCTCTGTTCTAGAGTCTTCAGTTGAGGGGGCTGCATGCTCCCATAGTGCAGACGTGCTAGGAAACTAGGGTGGAAGGAGGGTAGATGGACTCGTTGATGTCAACAGAAAAGGTGACTTGAACTAGATTGGGGTGAGAGTGGAGGATGAGCTGCGATGGAAAGGAAAGAAGGAGAGGAGAGCTGAAGGAGAGGTTTCGTACATACCCAGTGTATTCCTGGGTGATATTATTTTTATTATAAAATGTTCATGTCATATGACCATAGCACCTGTTCCAATCTAAGTGCATATGTCGTTTAGCAAACTCCAGGCGGTGCTATGGTCAGATGAAAATAGCCTTCAAAAGAACAATGTATATGCAGAAAATACCTCATCCCTATTGTAAAATATGGTGGTGGCTCTTATGTTATGGGGCTATTTTGCTTCCACTGGTCCTGGGGCCTTAAGGTCAACAATATCATGAACTACCAAGTACCAGGACATTTTAGCCAAAAACCTGGTTGCCTCTGCCAGGAGGTGTAAACTTGGCTTCAAGTGATTTATTCCAGCAAGACAATAACCCCAAGAACACATCACAATCCACAAACAATCCATTTACTTTTTAGATGTGTGTATTGTTAGATTTTACTGCACTGTTGGAGTTAGGAACACAAGCATTTCACTACACCCGCAATAACATCTGATAAATATGTATATGTGACCAATAAACTTTGATTACATTTGAATAAATTGATAATTTACCACAAAATCTAAAATTTGCAATGGCCATTTCTGTCTCCGGACTTAAACCTGAATTGAAGAGGGCAGTCCATAAGCACTGACAAAGGATAAAGGTTCTGGAAATATTCTGTATGGAAGAATGGTCTAAAATTCCTCCCAATGTGTTCTCCAATATCGTAAAACATTTTAGATAAAAGGCTCAGTGTCATTATGCTCACAATGGGAGGGTGCTGAAGTATTGAAAACAGGGCATCCAATAATTTCGACCTATATTTTAGAGATTTTTTATTACTTGTCAAACACTCTTTCCCTGAGGAATTGTATTAGCATAATGTTCCAATTTTTTTGGAGCATACAAAATAGCTCAATATTTGTATTCATTATTTTATATTGTGTTTATGCTCATCTTTAATCAAGATAATTAATCATTCCGTACCCCACTGTACATGCAGGGCCTTTTCTCGAAGAACTCTACTCTAATGGAGGGTTAAGTGAATGGGTTTCACTTAACCCTCAAATGTGTAATTGTACAGGTGAATACTCAGGAGTGTTTGTTTTCATACAAAAAAAGTAAAGTTGCAACAATATAATCCTATGCAAATTCCACCTGCATAGTTCAGGGAAAATCCCATTTAAAGCACTTGTGGTAGGTAGCCTGTAAGATTCTGTTCTGACTTCAAACCAAATACTCTGACAATCTTTTGCACTGTATTCTATCAGCTCAGCATAACACTTCTTACAGAATCCAACACAATGTCATTTAAAAGTAAGACTCCAACCTTAAGCCACATCTTGTTTTGTTGAAACAAAAACAAAGAGTTATCTGCTTGTGGTAGGCATTTGGTCACATGTATCATCAAATCATTCTTCCGAGCCTGTAGCCTTGGCTTCTGTTTCCCAAACCTAGCAGGATTTTATGAATGAACTCGAACGTGTTGGACTGTTCTTTAGGATAACTGAGATGTAGAGCATAGATCAGACCAAACATTACCAGGAAAGCATCCGTCAGTCTGGGGGGGTCAATTACCACAACTTCACTCTCCAGGAAGACAGATCTTGAACGGAATGTAGTGGGTTGGATTTTCAGTGTTGTCACCAACGATTGTCAGCAGGGCTATGGGTGAGTCACCAAGCTCTGGCTCGTCTGCATCCTGCACCTGAAATACACAATGGACTTCAGATGAGAATACTAGACCGACATGTTATTTAGCAATATATCTATGCGGACCTATGGTTGGCTAGATAGACCATACTCGCCCATTTAGTCCTCTTAGATCACCTCAGGAGCTAGGGTGGGTTGATTGGGAATGGGCACAATAATACAAAATAACCAGAATGACAGGAAACCTACCTTGCATGTTTTGAAAAATCCGGAGACTTCCTCACGCAGCAACACAGGAAGAGCACGGAGAATAGTTGTGTGAATCATGTAGTTCATTAAGGGACATAGGCTTACTAATCTAACCTGGTACCAGATAAAGATTTGAATATTTCATTTTAAATCACTTGTGACGTGCTGACATGTGCTGAGCTTGGTTTAATTAGGAACATGGTACAATTTCTGACATAATAATAATAGATGTGGCATAAAGACCAGATTAAATTGACAATAGTCTGGTGGGTGACAATATTATCATTTGTCTAATAAAGAAGACTAGAATATCAAGATAGCTGGATTGTTTGATATGACTATTATTGCCTTTCAAATTCCACGAGAGAATAGATAGTGTTGCCATTGTTTTTCTAAAATGTAATTGTTATCTTTAGTGTTGATAGGTAATGTTGTTAGGTAACATTCGAATACGAAATGTAAATATTTGAAAGAACATAACATTTCCATCAGTTTATGTTACTGTAGGCTATACTTTATGTAAAACCGAGAAAGAAAAAACGAATTTCAAATGTAAAATCTATTTTATTCATGGATGTCTTTGTTACAACAATGAAACAAAATGCATGTGCAATGAAACACAGTGGAAGCTTATTTTTATAAAGACAAAATAAATAAAAATACCTAAAACATGCCAAGCGTGCTTGTGAATAGTGAAGATCAGCACAAAAGCAATAATGGCATTATAATGGATATACAGTAAGTGTCATATGATTTTTTTTTTGAACTGTTATCGTTTATCCTCACAGTCACCACAAACCTTTGTCACTTTCACTTGATTGCAACACTTCCTACAAACAAGTCGCTTACAGCTGAAACAGGGGTCATAGGTTTTGTTCCGAGTGCATCTGCCCACCTTTTTCTCCTCCCAGGGAGCTGTTTCTCCTTCCTCCCCGCAGTTTCTCCTCCCCGGGAGCTGTTTCTCCTTCCTCCCCGCAGTTTTTCCTCCCCGGGAGCTGTTTCTCCTTCCTCCCCGCAGTTTTTCCTCCCCGGGAGCTGTTTCTCCTTCCTCCCCGCAGTTTCTCCTCCCCGGGAGCTGTTTCTCCTTCCTCCCCGCAGTTTTTCCTCCCCGGGAGCTGTGCTCAAGTCAAATATGTTGTAGAACACAGCAACAGGCCAGCGGCGAGTTTCTCCTGTCACTGTTCCTCCTTTTACCTCGTACAGCCTTGCCATCTGAACCAAAACAGAGACTGATGACCTACACTGCATGCATTGACAGTGTCCTACAGAGGTCCATGCAAGCCAGACCTTTTGATTGCTATATCCTATCAGAAAGTGCAGATTCCAAGGTTTCGAATGAACCTATTTTTGCCAAACAACTGTACAAATTGCAGAGATGGTCTCTGTTTCAAAATATAACATTTTCCCATGGCTCCATGCATTCCTCATGTGAGTAGGCTACTGGTGACAATCAGCAATAGCCATTCTGGAAATTCCATTATATTCTTACTGTAAAGTATGTGTGCTGACTGAGGTAGGGCAGGGCCCTGTGATGTCTGCTAAATGAACAAGTTTATTTCATTGGCATGGGCAGCCATAGATTGGCATGGCCCAGCCATAGCCTTGGCTACTAAGCACAGATAAATACAACTCAAAACATGCTATTCTGTTCTTTTGAAATACATTGCCTTGTATCATGTTTTTTATGACCTTCCTAATGAAATATTTATTTATTTATTTGAGATTGTGTATATTAACACTAGAAAGACAGAGAGCATCATGGTTGCTCAAAACAAATTTAAATGTTTAATTACGCTTCCATTGTTCCATGTCCCCCTACTCCTTAACTTTTCCTACATAAGTCTATATACGTAACACACTGTCATTATTAGAATCTCAATATCTCAAACAGAACTAGAGTTATGACCAGAACATGCCTTTTTTTTTCTTCTTTTTTTCGGCCTGCTCTGCTACTTCAATTTTTTTGTTGAATGTGTCATGCCCAGTTGATAATCACACCGATAATTGCCTCAACTGAACCTAAACTATACAGAAACACATTTCACACATATAACAACAGATGACATAAAGGAAGTATAATATGATGGGGTGGAAAAGGGGAGAATGGGTGAGTTGATAAGTGAAGGGAAGCGAACGATGCATAATTATGTAATCACCAATTGTGAATGAAGAACAGGGCCGGCACAGTGAAGGCCATTCTATTGTATTGATCTATTCTAATTATAATTTCAAAATGGTATTAACCCTATATCAGTCCAAGTAGTCTACACAGTGAGTGTGCATAATTTACAATGACAAGACCAAGATGAAGGGATGCACATGCTGCGTTAGCATTACTACAAGATCTGAATGAAAATGACTCAGATTGCTGGGAAGAAATGGATCATGACATTTCTGATGATCATTATTGTGATTCATGCTGCATGACTTTCCATATCTGGGAAAGGATCCATATCGGATAGCAGGAGAGAAAGTGGCGGATAATGTTTTGGATCAGATGGCATGGCTGTACTAGGTGAAAGGAGGAACAGTGAAAGGAAGAACTCGCCGGTGGCCTGTTGCTGTGTTCTACAACATGTTTGACTTGGCTGTCTGCTATCAAAGCACAGGTGTTGTTCAAGCAGTGCATGTACAACACCATGAGCAGGAGAGACTTTATCATGTCTGGCGCATGGGCTAAGTGAGAGACATCAAATAAAATAAAATGTTATCTGTCACATACACGTTTAGCAGATTTTATTGCAGGTGTAGCGAAATGCATCATACACTATGAAGGCCGAGGAAGCAGCAAAGATTTCATGCAAGTCATTACATGAGCCAAATTGAACACAGCTCCCGGGGAGGAGAAACTGCAAGGTGGGCAGATGCACTTGGAACAAAATCTATGACCCCTGTTTCAGCTGTAAGCGACTTGTTTGTAGGAAGTGTTGCAATCAAGTGAAAGTGACAAAGGTTTGTGGTGACTGAGGATAAACGATAACAGCGAAATGAGATCCAACTGTTGCGTGTAAAATAAACATTTTGACCGCTGTCATATGACACTTACTGTATATTCATTATAATGCTATTATTGCTTATGTGCTGATTTTCACTGTTCACAAGCAAGCTTGTGTCACGACTACAGCCGAAGTCGGTTCCTCTCCTTGTTCGGACGGTGCTCGGCGGTCGACATCGCTGGTCTACTAGCCATCGCCAATCCACTTTTAATTTTACATTTGTTTTGTCTTTGTTTCTACACAGCTGTTTTTCATTATCCTAATTATTGTTCATGTATTTAACCCTCTCTTTCCCCCATGGTGTTGTGCGGGATTGTTTTATATCATGTTCAGTAATGTTGGTGACTGGTTATTTCGACAGGTGCTGTTTCTTGCCCATGCGTAAAAGTTTATGTTTGTGTTTGGGCAAGTGTATTGTTTTACCTTGCACCATTCATTATTCTGAGTATAGTTACATTGCTCCCAATTCTCTGCTCTCCTGCACCTGACTGCATACACCAGCTACACCCACCATTCTGAGACAAGGGCAGAATCCCGCACCTTGAGGATATGGAGCCAGCAGGAGCAAACAACCCCGTATTAGGGGTCGAGGACCGCGTCCAGCAGCATGAGGTCATGCTGCAACATTTTGGCACCGCTATGGATCGCGTCCTGCAGACGATGGATCGCTGGGATAGAAGAGGAGTGCCTCCAGCGCCTCCGCCTACACCACCAATGGCACCACTACCCACCCCTCCTTCACCTGGTCCCAGTGGGATTCGTCTCACTCTTCCGAGGGAGTATGATGGGACGGCTTTGGGATGTCAGGGGTTCCTACTCCAGCTGGAGCTTTACCTGGCAACCATTCACCCGGCTCCCTTCGGGCTGTGAGAGCGTGTCCACCCTTTTCTCCTGCCTCTTAGGGAAAGCCCTGGAGTGGGCCAATGCCGTATGGGGGGAAGGAGAAGCGGTGTTGGACCAATTAGAGGAGTTCACCCGCCGCTTCCGGGCAGTTTTCGACCACCCACCTGAGTGTAGAGCGGCGGGTGAATGGCCTTTTCACCTTAGGCAGGGGATGAGGGGCACACAGCAGTTTGTGTTGGACTTTCGGACCCTGGCCACCAGCGCGGGATAGAACGACAGGGCCCTGATCGATCACTACCATTGTAGTTTGCGTGAGGACTAACCTTGAGCAGCTGGTAGACATGTCCATCCGGTTGGATGACCTGCTGGCTACCCGCGGATGTCCAGATTGGGGTCTGTTGATTCCATCCACCAGTACCGCCGCTGCAATGCCCATGGAGCTGGGAGGTGCTGCACTTAGGCCGACTGGAGGAGGGGCCGTTCCATGCACCATCTGTGGTCGCAGAGGGCACACTGCCGGTCGGTGCTGGGGAGGTTCCTCTGGGAGTTGAGGGCCCACTCTCGAGTCACCCCAGGTGAGTCGGCACCAGGCTCACACAGAGCCCACAGTTGCTCACATGTTTTTGTTTATTAATTTTTATGATTTTTCCCCGCATTCCCAGCATAAGGTGCTCGTAGATTCAGGTGCAGCTGGGAATTGTATTGACAGACCATTTGCCCATAGTTTAGAGATCCCCATTGTTCCTGTGGACATGCCCTTCCCTGTGCACGCCCTAGAGAGTCGACCATTAGGGTCAGGGCTAATTAGGGAGGCCTCCGCTTCACTGGGCATGGTTACGCAGGAGGGTCACAAGGAGAGAATCAGTCTCTTCCTTATTGATTCTTCTGCGTTTCCCATGGTGCTGGGCCTACCCTGGTTGGCCTGTCATGACCCCACTATTAAGTAGCAACAGAGGGCTCTCACAGCGTGGTCATGAAAGTGTTCAGGGAGATGTTTAGGGGTTTCCGTCGGTGCTACTACGGTATAAGGGGACACCCCCCTGAAATGGACAAGAATGAATGGGATGTTATTGTCACCATACGAAACATATACACAATGTACAATACCACTCAATTGGACGTTGTTTCATTCAAAACTGATTGCAAATGCCATATGGCAAATGCCAAGTGTAACACTGCAATAATCCAATAGATGGCGAGTGCACTCCACTGTACATTTTCATATTGTAAATGTAACATAAGTCAAGACCCAAGTGTAAAATTTTGAAATTTTGAATGTTTTTTTAAAAACTTATCACCCCCTTAAAAAAGTGTTTTCTGGACCATTTTTTTGAAATTCTTTCGATTTAAAAAAAATCTATTACACATGTATACATAAGAACTGTATGAACATACTTTTGTCAAATTGTATTATCATTATTTTTTTTCTTGTCCATAAGGCATATGTTTTGTCCATTTGCAATATGATTTCATAGGAAGTCAAAAGTCAAAGTCAAAAGTCACTTTTCTTTGTTGCCAAATGCCATAAGAAATGTCCAAATGCAATATGAAAGATTTTGAAAGTGCCAAATCAGGATGTTATGTCCATTTGCCATGTACGATCATAGGAAGTGAACCATGTCCAAAAGGCATTTATACTGCCTTTTATAATATATAATATAATATATAGCACTATGTTAAGCCATGAATCAACCTGGATGGTCTATTTGTCATGTATGATGAGGGAGATAGGGTGCCCCTTTGTCCAAAATGACAAAGGGGCACCCTATTGGATGGGCATAGGTGGGGGGGGTGCTCTCTACCCAACCGTGGACCCCTTGCTCCCCACTTTAGGCATTAAAAACCATGCTGCTTCTGGTAACACATTCTAATACCAGGTGCATGGCTGTCCATTTGCAATATGTTGCAATGGGCATTTACCATCACAAATTTTTAACAGGTTTTGAAAAATGTCCAAAATGAATAGGGGTGCCCTTTTTTGGATGGGCACGGATGGGGGTGCTCCCTACCCAACCATGGACCCCTTTCAAACCCCTAAAGGCATTTAAAACCATTATAAAAAATGTTATCCTGGTAATCCCTTCCAATCACCAGGCGCACGGCTGTCCATTTGCAATATGTTTCAATGGGCAATTACCATCACGAACTTGTCATGCTCAAACAAACTGCAGGATTGCGAAATTGACTGGCCCGATGAACTCGGGATGGCCAGGCAGTGATAGTGGTTCCTCCCCATCGCTCGTTGTGTTGATTTCATCATGTCCATTTGGTGATGTTTTTTCACTGTTGAATCATATTGCAAATATAGTGTGCATTTGCAATATGTTTCAATGGGCATTTACCATCACAAATTTGACATGCTCAAAAATACTGCAGAAATGCAAAAATCGACTGGCCTGATGAACTCAGGATGGCCGGGCAGTGTTTCTGGTTCCTCTCCATCGCTCATTGGTGTTGATTTCAGAATGTCATTTTGGTGATGGTACCTCACTATATAAACATATTGCAACTGGACAAAAGTCAGCCAGCAAGTCCATCAGTCAATTAGATATCAATCTGACACCAAACTGATACAAACTGACACCAAACCCACTTTTTCCAACTCGTTTAGAAGCCAACTATCACATATTTCAAAGTAGGCCCAAAATTCACAGCGCCTTCAGTTTAAATCGTAATAATAAAAACATATAACACGTAGTTACTATCTATCTGCGGGTACAGTTCTGACAGTAAGTGTAGGCCTAACCGAGGCGACCTCGAATCCTAAGTTTAGGCTTGATAGGTCATTTGGAACCCGAGCAGCGACCTTAATTGGTGCTGGAAATCCACTTTTTTTCCATGCCTTGCTACGGGGTCCTTGAATGAGCTATCGGACAGAAACATTGGGGTCCGTCTCCATGGGCCTAGGCGGTTTCAATGCACCTAGTCTTGCGACACTGGGACTTTTCTAAATGTCGAGAGCCACATAACTCACGTGCACTATTGATGTGAGCTCTATAACAGGTTTCTAAAGTTTCAGAGCTCTAGGTCTAACGGTTCTTTGATAATTCGAACAAAGGTAACTATTGCAGGCTCTGTCTGTCTCTTAGCCACATACTGTGTCACTCCATCCTTGCAGTGTGCATGTGTGAGTTTTTCTTGGAAATCTGAGGGATGAATAAGTGATTTACAGTTCATGAGGGTTGCCTAATCACATATTTGAAGTTTTGGAAAGATCTGACCTTTTTAACCCTTCGAAACAGCACCTATGACACCATTTTAATAAGGCACTTCCGGTTGGCACACAACTTTTAAGTCTTTATGTTAAGAATTGACTGATCTACACAGGGTTGAATGCGGTGATTTTCACAAATGCAGGTTATGAATATCAAAACACCTTTAGGGTGAATTTAACCACTTCCAGTTGCTCCAGGAAGCTTAGAATAAACACAGGTAGACCTCATAGTGGCCTGATGAGTTGTCATCAAAGACAGGTTCATAAGGCATTAATAACCTACATAGGTTTCAGGTTGAATTTAGGGGTGCAGGCAATGTATTCCCATGGGGAGTGAAGTCAATGCAAACTGTTTGATGTAAACACCTTTTAACTGTTAACTTCTTCGATATAGGGGGCGCTCTTTTAATTTTTGGATAAAAAAACGTTCCCGTTTTAAACAAGATATTTTGAAAAGATGCTCGACTATGCATATAATTGACAGCTTTGGAAAGAAAACACAAAGATATTATCTGTGAGTGCCACAGAACTGATGCTACAGGCGAAACCAAGATGAAGTTTCAAACAGGAAATGCCCCAGATTTTGGAGGCGCTGTGTTTCAATGTCTCCTTATTTGGCTGTGAATGCGCAAGGAATGAGCCTACACTTTCTGTCGTTTCCCCAAGGTGTCTGCAGCATTGTGACGTATTTGTAGGCATATCATTGGAAGATTGACCATAAGAGACTACATTTACCAGGTGCTCGCTTGGTGTCCTCCATTGCAATTATTGCAATTATTGCAATTATTGCGTAATCTCTAGCTGCATGCATTTTTCCATTTGGTTCAGAGGAGAAATCAAACTGCCACGAATGATTTATCATCGAATAGATATGTGAAAAACACCTTGAGGATTGATTCTAAACAACGTTTGCCATGTTTCTGTCGATATTATGGAGTTCATTTAGAAAAAAGTTCGGCGTTTTAATGACTGAATTTTTTTCTGAACAAAACGGAGCGATTTCTCCTACACAAATAATATTTTGGGAAAAACTGAACATTTGCTATCTAACTGAGAGTCTCCTCATTGAAAACATCCAAAGTTCTTCAAAGGTAAATGATTTTAATTTGAATGCTTTTCTTATTTTTGTGAAAATGTTGCCTGGGGAATGCTAGGCGTAATGCTATGCTAGCTATCAATACTCTTACACAAATGCTTGTGTAGCTATGGTTGAAAAGCATATTTTGAAAATCTGAGATGACAGTGTTGTTAACAAAAGGATAAGCTTGTGAGCCAATATATTTATTTCATTTCATTTGCGATTTTCATGAATAGTTAACGTTGCGTTATGCTAATGAGCTTGAGGCTATGATTATGCTCCCGGATACGGAATTGCTCGACGCAAGGAGTTAAGGGTTAATGCCACACGGTCAAGGTTAGGCTTGCACAGATCTGAAGGACCTCAGGAAAGTTCCTGAGGTCGAATTGTGCTTCTCACCCTAACGGTTCTCCCACTGTCACCCAAAAGCACCAGAAATGTAGGGCCAGGCTTCATTTTGGGCCTTCGCGGTCGCTGCGCTCAGACTGAGCGAGCTACGATCAAGCGGAGCATCTCGTTGAACTCGGCACAGCCTAGAGATTACGGTAATGCCATTGCAGGCTCTGAGTGTCTTTAAGCACCGCACTTTGTCACTCCATCCTTGGTGTGTGTGTGTGCTTTTCTTTTACATCTGTTGGGAGAAATAACTGATTTACAGTTCATGAGGGTTGCCTAATCACACATGTTGTTTTGAAAATATCTGATCTGTTTAACCCTTCGAAACAGCCCCTATGACACCATTTTCAGTTACTTCCGGTTGGCACAGAAAGCTATAAGTAAACACATATCCTGATTGGGGTATGCTTTTACAGAATGCTGAGTTTTAAGTCTTTACATTAAGAACTGACTTATTTACAGAGGGTTGAATGAGTGTGTGTTATTTCAGAAAATCACAGAAATCTCGCAGAGCCCCGAAACCCACTTTTTAAAAAATCATCTGAACACGTTGCAACTGGATCTGTAACTTAAAAAAACAAGAACACATTTTTTTTAACATCACCAATTGTACATTGTATGATTTCTCTTAAATTACGATAGATAAATGGCTGGTTCTTTTTTTTCCTGACACCGTAGGTTCACATACTTTGACGTGAAGCGGTCAAATTAGCGCTCTATTTTCACTTTTGACCTTTAATTCCAGAAAAATGGCCATAGCTCAAAAAGCGTGGAGGCCTCGACGCCATCTTGTTCGGTGCCAACTGCCCGAACCTATGCTCACCAAGTTTCGTCTTCGAAGTCTTTTCCGTTTAGGACAAAAGGCCACGTCGTGATTGGTGATGTTTTGTACATTTGTAATATGATTCCATTCGCCCTCTGGTGGGATTTACCAGGACAGCGGAAAAATGACAAAATTGAACATTTTATAAAACGGAAACCCGAATTTCCAAACGACTTCGTTCGATGACTTCGCGGAAGACCTGGCCCCCGTGCACGGCCCGGCGTCTAGTAAGGGGCCGTACATTTTCAATGTGGAGTTTCTCATCAACCATACAGCAAATGTCAAAATGTTCCCTTCAGGTATGGAAAGTCCAGACCAGGTCTCCACCGTGCGCATCCCCCGATTTGGCAATCACCTTCTGTAAAAAGGTGACTCAATTACCACCCCATCAACGGGGGGGTTGTGCGATAAATCTCCTGGTAGATGCAGCACTTCCCAGGAGTCACGTGCATCACCTGTCTCAAGAGGAGACGGCGGCTATGGAAACATATGTCTCCGAATCTCTGGGGCAGGGGTACATTCGGCCCTCCACTTCACCTGCCTCCTCGAGTTTCTTTTTTTGTGAAGAATGTATGGATGGAGGTCTGCGCCCGTGCATTGACTATCGAGGTCTCAATCAAATCACGGTGAGGTACAGTTACCCGCTACCTCTTATCGCCACGGCGAGTTAGTCAATGCACGGGGCGTGCTTCTTCACTAAACTGGATCTCAGGAGCGCGTACAACCTGGTGCGTATCCGGGAGAGAGACGAGTGGAAGACTGCGTTTAGTACCACATCAGGCCATTATGAGTACCTCATCATACCGTACGGGTTGATGAATGCTCCATCAGTCTTCCAATCCTTTGTAGACGAGATTTTCAGGGACTTGCACAGGCAGGGTGTAGTGGTGTATATCAATGACATTCTGATATATTCTGCTACACGTTCCCAGCATGTGTCCCTGGTGTGCAGGGTTCTTGGACGACTGTTGGAGCATGACCTGTACATCAAGGCTGAGAAATGCCTGTTCTTCCAGCAGGCCGTCTCCTTCCTAGGTTATCGCATTTCCGCATCAGGGGTGGAGATTGAGAGTGACCGCATTTCAGCCGTGCGTAATTGGCCGACTCCCACCACAGTAAAGGAAATGCAGCGGTTTCTAGGGTTTGCCAATTACTACCGGAGCTTTGGTCAGGTAGCGGCTCCTATTACCTCACTGCTGAAGGGGGGGGATCGGTGCGTTTGCAGTGATCGGCTGAGGGCTTTTGGTCACCTGAGGGCTTTGTTTACCTCGGCTCCCATGCTGGCGCATCCGGATCCCTCTTTGGCGTTCATAGTGGAGGTGGACGCGTCCGAGGCTGGGATAGGAGCCATGCTCTCTCAACGCTCGGGTACGCCACCAAAGCTCTGCCCCTGTGCCTTCTTTTCGAAGAAGCTCAGCCTGGCAGAGCGAAACTGATGTGGGGGACCGGGAGTTGTTGGCTGTCGTCAAGGTCTTGAATGCGTGGAGACATTGGCTTGAGGGGGCTAGACACCCTTTTCTCATCTGGACTGACCAGTGCAATTTGGAGTACATCTGGGCGGCGAGGAGACTGAAACCTCGCCAGGCAAGGTGGGCCATGTTCTTCACCCGTTTTGTCTTCACCGTGTCCTACAGACCAGGTTCCCAGAATGCTAAGGCAGACGCACTGTCCCGGATGTATGACACAGAGGAGTGGTCCATGGATCACACTCCCATACTCCCGGCCTCTTGCCTGGTGGCACCAGTAGTGTTGTAGCTGGACACGGACATTGAGCGGGCGTTACGTGCAGAGCCCACTCCCCTCCAGTGTCCAGCTGGGCGTCTGTACATTCCCTCTGCTGTCCGCGACCGTTTGATCTATTGGGCCCACACGTCAGCCTCTGGTCATCCGGGCATCGGTCGGACAGTGCGCTGTCTTAGTGGGAAGTACTGTTGGCCCACCTTAGCTAAGGACGTGAGGGTTTATGTTTCCTCCTGCTCGGTGTGCGCTCAGTGCAAGGCCCCTAGGCACCTGCCCAGAGGGAAGTTACAATCCTTCACCGTTCCACAACGGCCATGGTCGCACATGTCGGGGGACTTCCTAACAGATCTTCCTCCCTCACAGGGTAACACCATAATCCTGGTCGTTGGATCGGTTTTCTAAGTCCTGCCGTCTCCTCCCTTTGCCCGGTCTCCCTACAGCCCTACAGACTGCGGAGGCTCTGTTCACACACGTCTTCTGGCACTACGGTGTGCCTGAGGACATCTGATCAAGGTCCCCAGTTCACGTCAAGGGTCTGGAGGGAGTTCATGGAAAGTCTGGGGGTCTCGGTCAGCCTTACCTCAGGTTTTCACCCCGAAAGTAACAGGCAGGTGGAGAGAGTAAACCAGGATGTGGGTAGGTTTCTGCGGTCCTATTGCAAGGACTGGCCGGGGGAGTGGGCAGCGTTCATACCCTGGGCAGAGATGGCCCAAAACTCGCTCCGCCACTCTTCCACTAACCTCTCCCCCTTCCAGTGTGTACTGGGGTACCAGCCGGTTCTGGCGCCGTGGCATCAGAGCCAGATCAAGCCTCCTGCAGTGGACGAATGGTTTAGGCGCTCAGAGGAGACATGGGACGCCGCTCATATGCACCTTTCAGCGGGCCGTGAGGCGTCAGAAGGCTGGCGCAGACCGCCACCACAGTGAGGCCCCAGTGTTTGCACCGTCTCACTCTCGACCCGAAACTTGCTCCTCTGCCTGCCCTGGCGGAAGCTGGGTCCGCGGTTTGTGGGGCCCTTCAAAGTCCTGAGGAGAATAAACAAAGTGTGTTACAGGCTACTGCTTCCTCCCGATTACCGTATTAACCCCTCGTTTCATGTGTCTCTCCTCAGACCGGTGGTGGCTGGTCCGCTCCAGGAATCTGAGGTGCGGGAGGTTCCACCGCCCCCCTCTGGACATCGAGGGTGCTCCGGCGTATGCTGTTCGGTCCATACTGGACTCGGCGTCGGGCGAGGGGCCTTCAGTACCTCGTGGAGTGAGAGGGGTACGGTCCGAAGGAGAGATGCTGGGTGCCGGTGGAGGACATGTTAGGCCCTTCGATGCTGTGGGAGTACCACCCTCTCCATCCGGATCGCCCTGCACCTCGTCCTCCGGGTCGTCCCCGAGGCCGGCGTCGGCGCGCTGCTGGAGCCGTGTGTCAAGGGGGGAGGGGGGTACTGTCACGTCTACAGCCCAAGTTGGTTCCTCTCCTTGTTCGGGCGGTGCTCGGCGGTCGGCGTCGCCGGTCTACTAGCCATCGCCGATCCACTGTCATTTTCCATTTGTTTTGTCTTTGTTTCTACACACCTGTTTTTCATTCCCCTAATTATTGTTCATGTATTTAACCTTCTGTTTCCCCCATGGTGTTGTGTGGGATTGTTTTATGTCATGTTCCGTAATGTTGGTGACTGGTTATTTCGACAGGTGCTGTTTCTTGCCCGTGCGTAAAAGTTGATGTTCGTGTGTTTGTGTTTGGGCAAGTGTATTGTTTTACCTTGCACCATTCATTATTCTGAGTATAGTTACGTTGCTTTCAATTCTCTGTTCTCCTGCGCCTGGCTGCGTCTGACAGCTTGGCACGTTTTGGGTATTTTTATTTATTTTGTTTTTATAAAAATAAGCTTTTACTGTGTTTCATCATACACGCTTTTTGTTACATAGTAATATCTTTTACCTATAGTATAGCCAACAGTAATATAAACTGATGAAAATGTTGTTCTTTTAAATATTACCATTTCATATTCTAATGTTACCTAACACCTTCAAAAACACAGCTAAATTACATTGACACGAAGGGGGCTCCAATGAGACCAGGCTTTTGTAGTTAAATTGATTTATTAGACTGGTGGCTATTGGGACTCTCCGAGGCCCTGCTATTCTACTGTATATATGCACACGGTCATACCATCATGGCACTTTGAGGAGGAAATGATCAGAAAGTTATTTTCTTTTATGATATTTGTGTGAAAGTACTGCTAGTGTTAAATACACATATTTAGGAAAAGTCAGGTACAGGTGGGTTCAAGGTTTTTATTGAAAGTAAGTTATTGAAATGACAAAATTGAACATGTCAGATTGACCATCTTGGCGGATCTAGTGATATAAGCCCCTTCCCCTGTTTCCTGCCCCCAAGGCCCCTCTCCCCGCTTCCCCTACCCTGCACTATCATAATAATAAAGTAAAATATACAATAAATAACCAATTTCAAGCTTAAGGGTTGGTAATGAAGAAAAAATAAAGAAAATGAAAACAAAAAAAGATATGAGAGATGTAAGCTTAATGCCTAAACAGTAAACAAATGGGACATCTGATATTGCAATAGCACTTAATCCATTATCCTAATTTATTACTAGGAATATGCTTTGAACGACAAACAAATGTTTTGTATTTTATACATAACATAAACATATGACTTTAAGTAAATGTAAAAGTATTTATTCAATGCCACAAAATGTGCAAGCATTTCGCTACACTCGCATAAACATTGCTAACCATGTGTATGTGACAAATAAAATTTGATTTGATTTATAAATGTTTTTCTTTGTAGTGTTGAAATACATATTTATCCAATCCAGTGTACATTGTACTATCAATTGGCGAGAGAGCTTCAAAGTTGGTTCCAGTTTCAATCAAGTCTTGGGTCTAACAAAAACACCTTAATGATTGGTTGACAAATAGTGTCTCCAACTAGCCAGGCGATGGCTGCATGATGCAGCCAGTCAGAAGCAACTGCAGCGAATTGAAGGGAACCTTTGATCACATGTTTTTGTAAAGTTCATGCAGTCGACATGTAGGCAACACACTTTGAAAGGTGTGACCAACAATGGTCACCAACCTAGCAAAATGTATCCGCTTGATCATTTCCATTGGCATCACCAGCGGAAGATCATTTTCTCTGTTACTGTCCTATATGTACTTGTCCATTCCCATTGTGTCATTGTTCCAATGAAGACCATTGATGAAGGCTGGAACTTTAATAAAATAATGAGTTTTTCATTGTGAGCGAGCATTGCTGTAACGGATCTCATCCTCCTCTTCTGAGGAGGAGTAGCGAGAAGGATCGGAGGACCAATGCGCAGCGTGGTAAGTGTCCATAATGTTTAATCAAACGCAACAGAACACTGGAACAAAACAATAAACGTGAATAAACGAAACAGTCCCGTGTGGTAACAAACACTGACATGGAAGACAAACACCCACAACTCAAAAATGAAACCAGGCTACCTAAGTATGATTCTCAATCAGGGACAACAATTGACAGCTGCCTCTGATTGAGAACCATACTAGGCCGACCACAGAAATACCAAATGATAGAAAACGAACATATACAACCCACCCAACTCACGCCCTGACCATACTGAAACAAAGACATAATAAAAAAACTAAGGTCAGAGCGTGACAATTGCACCTTTTCCTTTTCAATGATAGCTTTGTAATGGAAAAATCGATGCTCACTTAAAGTTCATATTCAATTTAGAATTATTAACACAATGTTTAGCATATTTATATATTTTTCATTTATTTAATACACATGATTTCCAATGTTCTATTTGTGACACTTAAGGTGTGGGTTGATGGCCACTAGACTTGATACTGAAACGTACAGATTATTCTAATATCTGTTGATAGTGATTGACGCCAGACTGGAGGTCCAAGTACAAGGACAGAGGATACACTGATTATTCACTGTTGTATTGAATTGATGACATTGTGTGATTCTGTAGCAGCTGACAAAGTAACTGCCGTTTTGTTTGGACTTCATACAAGCCTCTTGGACTGGTGTTTACAGAACATTTGGTGCTGTCTGATTAGGATATAAAGGGCCTGTTTCAAAGAGGCCAGTTAGACATTTTCTCTGCTTCTGTGCTGGGAGGTGTCTGCCTGTTGCAACTTGTAATAAAGCGGATTGACTTTTTGATTGACTATGTCTGTGACTGCTCTTCTCTTTTGTTGACCTAGAAATTCCTATTACAAGTTGATTTCAACTCCAGGTAAAGATATTGTGACCTTGATCTTCATGTTCATGTTCCTTTGCGAAAATGGCGTGGGGCTCAAACGTATCGCTAAAGGCACTTTCATTGATGGCTTGGGTTTATATTGGTCTAACACTAGCCCAGCTCAACACTGGAAAAGGCAACTTTAATGCGGGTGAGGCCAACCAAGGTTTTACCAGTAAAGGTCTGGCAGATGATGGTCATGATTCTAATGCTGAAGCTTCTGTACCATCAAATGACCTGGGAAGTGAAAAGGCCATTGACCCACGTGTTTGGAAATACCTCAAAGGTAAGAATGTGCCGGCAACTGTCATTGATTTGTAAAGTAGGCTAGGCTACACCGTCTATTTAGTAGGCCTCTATTTGACCTATGTTACTTGATCGTGTGCAGAGTGAAGGTGTCCAATTTAAGATTTAAACTACACAAAATTGTCTGTTTTAAGTTATGTATGGTTTCAAACTTAGTTTTTTGCATAGTCACCTAGCCCAGACATATTATTGAAAGTCTGGACAAAACATGGTTTTTCTTCTCATTTTAAACCTAAAATATGTACAAAATCTAGATTTGTATCAGCTATCAAACCATATAAAGGATCAACCTCCTAATTATCCCACCCCCACCCCTCATAGAAAATGTAGTGTTCATTTCCCATATAGCTTTTTCAAATAATGTCTTTCCACATGTAAAGAAATGTTTTATTTGTTCATGTTTTAGTTTTTCAGAAGAGTCCTACAAGTGGAAGGCAGTCTCATGTCAACCAGCCTTTGTATCACTGTGGCAATGCACATCTCTCCATCCGGTTTTCAATGATTCGGCAGGCTGAGCTCTATTTCGTAGACGGTAGGTAAAAACTCAATCTTTTTATTGACTAGAAACATTTTAAATGTCTTATTAATAGCTTGAAGCTTTACCGCTTGCTTTATAATATAAGTAGTATTTTTATAATTTCTTAATTTCTTAAAAATAATATACTCTACAGGCATATAAAAGTTTCAGAGAGGGATCTCTGCTAGTTTTAGAGATATGATCCCATTTTCAAGCATTACCAACAGTGAATGTGAAATTGGATTCAAAATGGTCGCCTTCTGCTGGTGATTTGCAGGATGTGCAATGATACAAGTAAAAGGAGGGCTGTGATTGGTTACATTGCCTACCATGTCAATGTCTCTGTATGAAATGGGCCATTGCTTTAAAACTATAGAGATGCCACTCTGGAACTTTGATATGCCCCTAGTAAAGTATATTATGTTCAACAATATATTGAACAGTTTTTCTATATTCATGTTTACATTCGATTAATGTAAGAAAATTGATATTAAAATCAAAATACTACTCATCTGTACTAATACAGACAAACATTATGGAGTTAAAGGAGGCCTGGGTAAATATTTCAACTTCAATAAATAATTTCTCAATTATCATTTTAGAAAGAAATGTTATATGTCAACAATCCTTCCTCCAAAAGACCATTCTATGGATAATTTTTTCGTGAAAATCTCCAAAATCATGGTATTTTTTTGTCCCATTACTGTGAGGAATCAACCAAGAGGCTGTCGCTCTTCTCCACAATATAATTTAAACAGGGACAGTACACAATCAACAACTCACACAATATTGAAGCGTAATGTTGCTGGATTTAACAAGACTGCTAGTAGAAACAGACATGACCGTAGCTTCATGAGGACACCGAGGTCCGGAACTCTGTAAAAAATAAATAATAATGATACAATAAATATTTTTACACTACCGTTCAAAAGTTTGGGGTCACTTAGAAATGTCCTTGTTTTTGAAAGAAAAGCACATTTGTTGTCCATTAAAATAACATCACATTGATCAGAAATACAGTGTAGACATTGTTAATGTTGTAAATGACTATTGTAGCTGGAAACGGCTGATTTTGAATGGAATATCTACGTAGGTGTACAGAGGCCCATTATCAGCAACCATCACTCCTGTCTTCCAATGGCACGGTGTGTTAGCTAATCCAAGTTTATCATTTTAAAAGGCTAATTGATCATTAGAAAACACTTTTGCAATTATGTTAGTACAGCTGAAAGCAGTTGTTCTGATTAAAGAAGCAATAAAACGGGCCTTCTTTAGACTAGTTAAGTATCTGGAGCATCAGCATTTGTGGGTTCGATTACAAGCTGAAAATGACAAGAAACAAAGGACTTTCTTCTGAAACTCATCAGTCTATTCTTGTGCTGATAAATTAAAGCTATTCCATATGAGAAATTGTGAATAAACTGAAGATCTCATACAGCCCTGTGTACTACTCCCTTCACAGAACAGCACAAACTGGCTCTAACCAGAATAGAAAGAGAACAAGTACATTAGTGTCTAGTTAGAGAAACAGATGCCTCACAGGTCCTCAACTGGCAGCTTCATTAAATAGTACCCACAAAACACCAGTCTCAACGTCAACAGTGAAGAGGTAACTCTGGGATGCTGGCCTTCTAGGCAGAGTTGCAAAGAAAAAGCCACATCTCAGACTGGCCAATGAAAATAAAAGATTAAGATGGGCAAAAGAACACAAAGTCGCCTCTTCACTGTTGACGTTGAGACTGGTGTTTTGTTTTGCAAAACCCTTGCAAAAGGGTTTTATAATGATCAATTAGAATTATAAACTTGGATTAGCTAACAAAATGTGCCATTGGAACACAGGAGTGATGGTTTCTGATAATGGGCCTCTGTACGCCTACGTAGATATTCCATTTAAAAAATCAGCCGTTTCCAGCTACAATAGTCATTTACAACATTAACAATGTCTACACTGTATTTCTGATCAATTTGATGTTATTTTAATGGACAAAAAAGGGTTTTCTTTCAAATACAAGGACATTTCTAAATGACCCCAAACTTTTGAACGGTAGTGTATATACTCAACAAAAATATAAACGCAACAGTTCATATAAGGAAATCAGTCAATTGAAATAAAGTCAATTGAATCTATCTATCTATTCAATGTATAATCTATTTATTTCACATGACTAGGAATACAGATAGTTGGTCACCATTATCCCAGAAACCCTAGACCCACTCCAATTTGTATTCCGCCCCAAAAGATGCATCTGCAATAAAGACAGATCCACAGATGATACAATCTCAATGGTACGTCACATTGCCCTTTCACACCTGGACAAAAGGAACACCTATGTGAGAATGCTATTCATTGACTACAGATCAGCGTTCAACACCATAGTGCCCTCAAAGCTCATCACTAAGTTAAGGACCCTGGGACTAAACACCTCCCTCTGCAACTGGATCCTGGACTTCCTGACAGGTCGCCCCCAGGTGGTAAGGGTAGGTAACAACACATCTGCCACATTGATCCTCAACACGGGGGCCTCTAAATGGTGTGTGCTCAGTCCCCTCCTGTACTCCCTGTTCACTCATGACTGCACCCAGGCACATCTCCAAAACCATCATTAAGTTTGCCGATGACACAACGATGAGACAGCCTATAGGGAGAAGGTAAGAGAGCTGACCGTGTGGGGAAAGGACAACAACCTCTCACTCAAAGTGATCAAGAACGGGGCTGTAGTGAATCAGGTTGAGAGCTTCAAGTTCCTTGGCGTCCACGTCACCAACAAACTAACATGGTCCAAGCACACCAAGACAGACGTGAAGAGGGCATGACAAAACCTATTTCCCCTCAGGAGAAAGATTTGGCATGAGTCCTCAGATCGTCAAAAGGTTTTACAGCTGCACCATCGAGAGCATCCTGACGGGTTGCATCACTGCCTGGTATGGCAACTGCTGGGCCTCCGACCACAAGGCCCTACATAGGGTAGTGTGAACGGCCCAGTACATCACCGGGGCCAAGCTTCCTGCCATCCAGGACCTCTATACCAGGCGGTGTCAGAGGAAGGCCCTAAAACTTGTCAATGACTCCAGGCACCCTAGTTATAGACTGTTCTCTCTGCTACTGCATGGCAAGTGGTACCGGAGAGCCAAGTCTAGGTCCAAGAGGCTTCTAAACAGCTTCTACCCCCAAGCCGTAAGACTCCTGAACATCTAATCACATGGCTACCCAGACTATTTGCATTGTCCCCCCCCTTCTACGCTGCTGCAACTCTCTGTTATTATCTATGCATAGTCACTTTATTAACTCTACCTACATGCACATATTACCTCAATTACCTCAAAACCGGTGCCCCCGAACATTGACTCTGTACCGGTACCCCCTGTATACAGCCCCGCTATTGTTATTTACTGCTGCTCTTTAATGATTTGTTATTCTTATCTCTTACTTTTTGGGGGTATTTTCTTAACTGCATTGTTGGTTAAGGGCTTGTAAGTAACCATTTCACTGTTGTATTCGGGGCATGTGACAAATACAATTCGATTTGATTTGAGATACCTTTAAAAAAAAGTAGAGTCGTGGATCAGAAAACCAGACAGTATCTGGAGTGACCACCATTTGTCTCATGCAGCGTGACATCTCCTTCACATAGTGGAATGTTGTCCCACTCCTCATCAATGGCTGTGCGAAGTTGCTGGATATTGGCTGGACCTGAACACACTGTCGTTGACGTCAATCCAGAGCATTCCAAAATTCTGACGTGTGACATGCCTGGTAAGTATGCAGGCAATGGAAGAATTGGGACATTTTCAGCTTTCAGGAGTTGTGTACAGATCCTTACAACATGGGGCAGTGCATTATTATGCTGAAACATGAGGTGATGACAGAGGATGAATGGCATGCCAATGAGTCTCAGGATCTCGTCATGGTATCTCTGTGCATTCAAATTGCCATGGATAAAAGGTAATTGTGTTCATTGTCCATAGCTTGGGGGGGGGCACTCCGTTCACAACGTTGACATCAAACCTCTCGCCCACACAACTTCATACACTTGGCCTTCAGTTGTGAGGCCGGTTGGACAGCCTCACTAAAACGACGTTAGAGACGGCTTATGGTAGAGAAATTAACATTAAAGTATCTGGCAACAGCCCTGGTGGACATTCCTGCAGTCAGCATGCCAATTGCACTCCCTCAACTTGAGACATCTATCTGTGGCATTGCTTTGTGTGATAAAACTGCACATTTTGAGTGGCCTTTTATTCTCCCCAGCATAAATTGCACCTATGTAATGATCATGCTGTTTAATCAGCTTCTTGATATACCACACCTGTCAGGTGGATGGATTATCTTGGCAAAGGAGAAATGCTCACTAACAGGGCCGGAAACAAATATGTGCAGAACATTTGAGAAAAATAAGCTCTTTTTGTGTATGGAAAATTTCTGGAATATTTTATTTCAGCTCATGAAACATGGAACCAACACTTTACATGTTGCGTTCATATTTTTGCTCAGTCGGGATCAACTTACTGTACACAAGGTGCAATTCCCCCCCCCCCCCTCACTCCCTCCGGACGTCACTAAATCTCAGACCCTGGCTATGGCCCTGGATCCAGAATATATATATCCCTTTGCAATGATTTCAAGGTGTCTATGAGGCACCAAATGCAGAGAAGAAATAAAGCAACGCATACAATATGATTACATTATTTATTTGATTTCAAACTAGTTTGAGCTTTTTTGCTAAGGAATCAGAATTTCAAATAGGGTCTTCTAAAAGTGGGTAGCTGTAACTGAAAAGGCAAATAATCTGAATTTGTTCTGCCTGAAAGGCACTACTCACATTTAGTAGTTGATTTTGTAGTCTTGACACTATCTTTTGATTAATAAACTATTGGTGGAGAGGCACGGTCATTCAGTATCTTAAAAATGAGGCGTGCATCTGAAATGTAATAATTGTCCAAGCTCAGGGGTAAAAACTAGTGCAAGTAGGCTTTTTATCCAGGACCTTCAGTGTTTGGTTCAACAGAATCTCGATTTGCCTTACAGTTGTCATCCCTGCTTGCAATCCGCTAGTCAAGCAGTATGTTAGATAGGAGAACATCATAATGCATAGAGCTTAGCCATATATGTTTCTTCTAAAGTTGAGAAATGCATTACGAGTTTACAATTTCTTTCACCATCATAACCCTATATCTAAGCACATTTTTTTATTCGTTTTTGTGAACAATGTGTATAGCTTCAAAACTGTTGCTCTCATTGTCTGTTTATACTTTCACCCATAACTCTGCCTATGAATCTGAGTGATTACACCCCCCCCTTCCCCTCACTAAATCTCAGACCCTGGCTATGGCCCTGGATCCAGAATATATAACCCTTTGCAATGATTTCAAGGTGTCTATAAGGCACCAAATGCAGAGAAGAAGCCCATCTGTAACCAAACTGGCCTGCTCAGGCTGTTAAAATTACAGATTGGGCCTTTAGTACAGAATTGTGTGACCCTGTTGCCATATCACTGGCTACAAAATGTACTTGATTGTCTTATTTTTCTTTCATAGATGAAATGGCACCCATTCCATTGATGCACCTTCCAGAGCGATGCCACCATGTTGAGTTAAAACATGGACCTTGGTTGCTTTTGAATATGTCTTACTGGGGCTGCGACATGACCCACTCGGTAAGTAGCTATTACCTACACCCTATTTAAGATTGTCACTAGTCTTGAAGTCATGGGATGATGACAGTAATGGAGATGGAAGATTTTGAGTTGGTGTCATCTTTCCACGTTTAGCTTCTGACTGGTGCATAGGGTGGAGTATATACCCTACAGCGCTCATCAGTCCAAAATGTGTCCTCATTCCCACAGCCGCATTCTAGAATATTGGACCTTTGACTTCATACTTTTAAAATTCGCAGCACTCCTCAAACATTGTATGTGTCTCTGTGTCACAAATCAAATCAAAGTTTATTTGTCACATGACAGAATACAACAGCTGTAAACCATACAGTGAAATTCTTACTGACAAGCTTTTTCGCAGCTATAAAGAGTACAATGAATCAACACTAGGGGATGACTCAAGCAGTAGTGTCGAAGATCAGCATTGTAGCTCGGTTTAAATGTAAAGGTGATTTTTTGATTGAGCGGACATATGCAGTGTTTAAGTGACTGCAGTCTCTGGGAAAGCAGAAACTGCTTTTAAATTTAAATCAGGGTGCAACGCTGATCTGACGCTACAGAATGAATCCCGCCCTAAGTCAGACCAAAAGTTGGTATTTTTTGGTATTTTATTATGATCCCCTTTAGCAGCTGCAAAAGCAGCAGATACTCTTCCAGGAGTCCACACAAAACATGACATAATACCAAAAATGAATAAACAAGAACAACTCAAAGGACAGAGCTACATCAATTTAAACAAAGGCACACGTAGCCTACATACCAATACATACACACAAACTATCTAGGTCAAATAGGGGAGAGGCGTTGTGCCGTGAGGTGTTGCTTTATCTGTTTTTTTAAACCAGGTTTGCTGTTCATTTGAGCAATATGAGATGGAACGGAGTTCCATGCAATAATGGCTCTATATAATACTGTAAGCTTTCTTGAATTTGTTGTGGATTTGGGGACTGTGAAAAGAACCCTGGTGGCGTGGCTGGTGCGGTAAGTGTGTGTGTCAGAGCTGTGTCAGAGCTGTGTGTAAGTTGACTATGCAAAGAATTTGGGATTTTCAACACATTAATGTTTCTTATAAAAAGAAGTAATGAAGTCAGTCTCTCCTTAATTAACTCTTAGCCAAGAGAGACTAGCATGCATAGTATTTATATCAGCCCTCTTATTACAATGAAGAGCAAGACATGTTCGCTCTGTTCTGGGCCAGCTGCAGCTTAACTAAGTCTTTCCTTGCGGCACTAGACCACACGACTGGACAATAATCAAGATAAAACAAAATTAGAGCCTGCAGGACTCGCTTTTTGGAGTGTGGTGTCAAAAAAGCAGAGCATCTCTTTGTTACTTACAGACCTCTCCCCATCTTTACAACCATTGAATGTTTTGACCATGACAGTTTACAATCTAAGGTAACACCAAGTCATTTAGTCTCCTCAATTTGTTCAACAGCAACACTATTCATTACCAGATTCAGCTGGGGTCTAGAACTTAGGGAATGATTTGTACCCAATACAATGCTCTAAGTTCTAGAGATGCTCAGGACCAGTTTTTACTGGCCATCCATTCCAAAACAGACTGCAACTCCTTGTTAAGGGTTTCAGTGACTTCCTTAGCTGTGGTTGATGATGCATATATGGTTGAATCATCAGCATACATGGACACACATGCTTTTTGTCGCCCCGTAGCACTCACTTCTGTCATCATGAAGTGCTTTGGGAGAAGTGCTTTGAGAGACGAGTCAAGGATCATATCACCTACCTTACCTGACACCCTAGACCCACTTCAAGTTGTTTAACGCCCCAATAGATCCACAGACGATGCAATCGCCATCACACTGCACAATCCCATCTGGACAAGAGGAATACCTAAGTAAGAACGCTGTTCATTGAATATAGCTCAGCATTCAACACCATAGTACCCTCAAAGCTTATCATTAAGCTTGAGGCCCTGGGTCTGAACCCTGCCCTGTGCAACTGGGTCCTGGATTTCCTGACGGGCCGCCCCCCATATGGTGAAGGTAGGAAACAACACCTCCACTTCGCTGATCCCCAACACTGGGGCCCCACAAAGGTACATGCTCAGCTCCCTCCTGTACTCCCTGTTCACCTATGACTGCAAGGTCATGCATGCCTCCAACTCAATCATCAAGTTTTCAGACGACACAACAGTAGTTGGCTTGAATACTAGCAAAAATGAGACAGCCTACAGGGAGGAGGTGAGGGCTCTGGGAGTGTGATGCCAGGAAAATGACCTCCCACTCAAAGTCAACAAAACAAAGGACATGATCTTTGACTTCAGGAAACAGCAGAGAGAGCACCCCCCTATCCACATCGATGGGACCACAGTGGAGAAGGTGGAAAGCTTCAAGTTCCTCGGCATACACATCACTGACGAACTGAAATGGTCCACCCACACAGACAGTGTGGTGAAGAAGGCACAACAGTGCCTCAGGAGGCTGAAAAAATGTGGCTTGGCACCTAAAACCCTCATAAACTTTTACAGATGCACAATTGAGAGCATCCTGTCAGGCTGTATCACCACTTGGTACGGCAACTGCACCGCCCGCAACCGCAGGGCTCCCCAGAGGGTGGTGCGGTCTGCCCAAAGCATCACCGGGGGCAAACTACCTGCCCTCCAGGACACCTACAGCACCCGATGTCACAGGAAGGCAAAAAGATCATCAAGGACAATAACCACCCGAGCCACTGCCTGTTCACCTCACTATCATACCTTAAGGGAACATTTAGGCAGTTGCTGTATGGTTAGTGAGAAAGTCCATATTGCAAATGTACGGTCCCTTACTAGACGTCCGAAAACGTTTGTAAAATTCGCGGAGGGCGTCGGAGGGCCGGACCTACCGGGAAGTCATCAAATGAACTTTGTCGGACATTCGGTTTCCGTTTGACAAAAATAATCACATTTTGGTCATTTTTCCGCTGTCCCGGAAAATCCCACAAGAGGGCATAAGCAATCATATTGCTATTGGACAAAACATCACGATTTACGACGGGGCCTTATCTCGAAAACGGAAAATATTTCGAAGCCGAAACTTGGTGAGCGTAGGTTTGGCATAATGGGCAGTTGGCCCCGAACAAGATGGCGTCTAGGCCTCAACGTTTTTTGAGTTATGGCCATTTATCTGGGATTAAAGGTCCAAAATGAAAATAGAGAAATTATTTTTCCACTTCACGTCAAAGTCAAGGAGCCTCCGGTGTCAACAAAAAAAGAACCAGCCATTTATCTATCGTCATTTAAGAGAAATCGTACAACGACAGATTGGTGATGTTCATGGATAGGTGTTTTTTCCCCCAACGGTTACAGATCCAGTTGCAGGGTGTTCTTACGAATCTTTTTAAAGTGTGCTGCGGATTTCTGTGATTTTCTATGATTTTCTGAAATAACACACACTCACTAAACCCTCCGTAAATAACTCAGTTCTTAACGTAAAGACTTAAAACTCAGGATTCTGTAAAGGCATACCCCGATCAGGATATGAGTTTATTTATAGCTTCCTGTGCCAACCGGAAGTGCCTTAAATGGTGTCACAGTGGCAGTTTCCAAGGGTTAAAAAGGTCAGATCTTTTCAAAACTTCATATGTGTGATTAGGCAACCCCCATAAACTGTAAGTCAGTCATTTCTCCCAACAGATGTCAAAGAATAGCTCTCTCTCACACACACACACAGAAACACACACACAGCAAGGATGGAGTGACAAAGTGCGGTGCTTAAAGACACACAAAGCCTACAATGGCATTTCCATATTCTCTAGGCCGTGCCGAGTTCAACAAGATGCCCCGATTGACCATAGCTCGCTCGGTCTAAGCACAGCGACCATTAGAAAAGTAGGCCTAAAATGAAGGCTGGCCCTCAATGTCATTTGCTTTTGGGTGACAGTGAGAGAACCGTTAAGGTGAGAAGCACAATTCGACCTCAGGAACGTACCTGAGGTCCTCCCGATCCGTGCAAGCCTAACCTTGACCGTGTGGCATTAACCCTTACCAGTTAAAAGAAGGTGTTTACATCAAACAGTTTGCATTGACTTCTCTCCCCATAGGAATACATTGCCTGCACCTCTAAATTCAACCTGAAGCCTATGTGGGTTATGAATGGCTTATGAACCTGTCTTCTATGACAGTCCATCAGACCACTATGAGGTCTACCTGTATCGATTCTAAGCTTCCTGGATCAACCGGAAGTGGTTAAATTGACCCAAAAGGTGCTTTGATGTACATAACCTTCAAAGGTGAAAATGACTACATTCAACCCTGTGTAGATCAGTCAATTCTTAACTTAAAGACTTAAAACTCAGGATTCTGTAAGAGGCTACCTCAGTCAAGACATGTGTTTACCTATAGCTTCCTGTGCCAACCGGAAATGCCTTTAATTGGGTCACACTGTATGTTTTGAAGGGTTAAAAAAGTCACATCTTTCCAAAACTTCATATGTGTGACTAGGTAAACCTCATGAACTGTAAATCAGTCATTTCCCCCAACAGATGTCAAAGAAAAGCTCTCAAACACACACACAGCAAGGATGGAGTGAAAAAGTGTGGTGCCTAAAGACACAAAGAGCAGGCAATGGCATTACCATAATCCCTAGGCTGTGCCGAGTTCAACAAGATATCCCGCTTGACCGTAGCTTGCTCGGTCTGAGCGCAGCGACCATGAGAAAAGTAGGCCCAAAATGAAGCCTGCCCCACAACGTCATTTGCTTTTGGGTGACAGTGAGAGAACCGTTAGGGTGAGAAGCACAATTCGACCTCAGGTATGTTCCTAAGGTCCTTCCGATCCGTGCAAGCCTAACCTTGACCGTGTGGCATTAACGCTTAATAGTTAAAATAAGGTGTTTACTTCAAAGAGTTTGCATTGACTTCTCTCCCCATAGGAACACATTGCCTGCACCCCTAAATTCAACCTGAAGCCTATATGGGTTATGAATGTCGTATGAACCTGTCTTTGGTAACAGCTCATCAGGCCAGTATGAGGTCTACCTGTGTTGATTATAAGCTTCCTGGACCAACCGGAAGTGGTTAAAATCACCCTAAAAGTGTATATCCATACCCTGTCTGCAGTTTGATAGACATAGTGCATTCAACCCTGTGTAAATCAGTCAATTCTTAACGTAAAGACTTAAAACTCAGGATTCTGTAAAAGCATATCCCAATGAGGATATGTGTTGACTTATAGCTTCCTGTGACAACCGGAAGTGCCATAATTGGGTCACACTGTAGCTGTTTTGAAGGGTTAAAAAAGTCAGATCTTTCCAAAACTTCATATGTGTGATTAGGTAAACCCCATGAACTGTAAATCAGTCATTTTTCCCCAAATTTCAAAGGGAAACTAAATCACACAGACACACAACTTGGAAGGAGGGACGTAGTTGTACCTGACAGTACCTGCAATAGTTAGCTTTGTTCGTGTTAACTTCAGACCAGAGTCCATTAGGTGATGTTTTTTCCTCAGGTCGATATAGAATCATATTGCAAGTTCTCGCACGAAACAGCCTCGTTTTGCAATATGTTTCAATGGGCATTTTGACCATTGAAATTTGACATGCTCAGAAAAGTCTAAATTGACTGGTCTGATTGAAACCGGATGGCCCATAGAGAAGTTGACCCCATCACTTTCTGTCCGATTTAATTCATGTCCATTTGTTGGATGTTTTCAGCACTTTTGCAAAGTCACTGTGCATTTGCAATATGGTTCAATGGGCATGTACCATCACGATTTTGTCATGCTATAAAAATCCTGCAGGAATGCAAAATTGACTGGTCTGATGAACACAGGATGGCCGAAGTGATAGTTGTAGATTTCCATCACTCGTTGTGTTGATTTCATCATGTCCATTAGGTGATGTTTTTCACTGAATCATATAAAAGTGCCGTGCATTTGCAATATGGTTCAATGGACAAACCATATGAAATTTGACATGCTCAAAAATGGACTGGTCTGATGAACACAGGATGGCCTGGCAGTGATAGTTGTACATTTCCATCACTCGTTGTGTTGATTTCATCATGTCCATTTTGTGATGTTTTTCACTGTTGAATCATATTGCAAGTGCACGTGCATTTGCAATATGGTTCAATGGGCAATTACCATATGAAATTTGACATGCTCAAAAATGCAGAAATGCAAATTGACTGGCCTGATGAACACAGGATGGCCGGCAGTGATAGTTGTACCTTTCCATCACTCGTTTGTTGATTTCATCATGTCCATTTGTTTTTTTCATGTTTTCTCACTTTTGCAAAGTCACTGTGCATTTGCAATATGTTTCAATGGGCATTTACCATCACGAAATTTGACATGCTCAAAAAGGAATGCAAAATTGACTGGCCTGATGAACACAGGATGGCCGGGCAGTGATAGTTGTTCCTTTCCATCACTCGTTGTGTTGACTTCATCATGTCCATTTGGTGATGTTTTTTCACTTTTGAATCATATTGCAAGTGCACGTGCATTTGCAATATGGTTCAATGGGCATTTACCATCACAAATTTGTCATGCTAGAAAATCCTGCAGGAATGTGAAATGAAGGATGAACTCGGGATGGCTGGGCAGTGATTCTGGTTCATCTCAAACGCTCGTTAGGGTTGATTTCAGAATGTCACTTTGGTGATGGTACCTCACTGTTTAAACACATTGCAAATGGACAAGAGTCACCAGCAAGTCACCGTCCATCAGTCAATTAGATATCATTCTGACACCAAACTGATACAAACTGACACCAAACCCACTTTTTCCAACTCGTTTAGTAGCCAACTATCACATACTTCAGAGCTGGCCCAAAATTCACAACGCCTTCGGTTCAAACCATAAAAAAACCCATAAAACACGTAGTTACGTTCTAGCTGCGGGTCCATTTCTGATGTTATGTGTAGGCCTAGCTGAGGCGACCCCGAATCCCAAGTTTCGGCTCGATAGGTCATTTGGTGTCCAAGCAAGACCCTAATTGGTGCTGAAAATCCACTTTTTTCCATGACTTGCTACGGGGTCCTTGAATGAGCTATCGGACAGGAACGTTGGGGTCCGTCTATATGGGCCAAGATGGTCGCAATGCACCTAGTCTTGCGACTCTGGGACATTTCTAAATGTCGTCATTTTCGTGATGCAAAAATGAATTGAAGTCATTGCAAATGTACGAGGCTGTTTCTCGGTCCGAGAACCTTCTAGAGCCACGTAACTCACCATGCACTATCAACCTGAGGTCGAGAACAGGATTCTAAAGTTTCGGAACTCTAGGTCTGACGGTTCTTTAAAAGTTCCAACAAGGTTAACTAATGCAGGCAGTGTATGTCTCTACGCACCCCAATGGGTCCCTCCTTCCAAGCTGTGTGTGTGTGTGTGTGATTTAGTTTTCCTTTGAAATTTTATGGGAAAAATGACTGATTTACAGTTCATGGGGGTTGCCTAATCACACATATGAAGTTTTGGACAGATCTGACTTTTTTAACCCCTCGAAACAGCCCCTGAGACACCAATTATGGCACTTCCGGTTGGCACAGGAAGCTATAAGTCAAAACATATCCTCAGTGGGGTATGCCTTTACAGAATCCTGAGTTTTAAGTCTTTACGTTAAGAACTGAGTTATTTACGGAGGGTTTAGTGAGTGTGTTATTTCAGAAAATAACAAAAAATTATAGAAATCTCGCAGAGCTCCGCAGCACACTTTAAAACGATTTATATGAACACCCTGCAACTGGATCTGTAACTGTTGAAAAAAACCCCCACCTATCTTTGAACATCACCAATTTGTCATTGTACGATTTCTGACGATAGATAAATGGCTGGTTCTTTTTTTATTGACACCGGAGGCTCCTTGACTTTGACGTGAAGTGGAAAAATAATTTATCTATTTTCATTTTGGACCTTTAATCCCAGAGAAATGGCCATAACTCAAAAACCGTTGAGGCCTAGACGCCATCTTGTTCGGGGCCAACTGCCCATTATGCCAAACCTACGTTCACCAAGTTCCGTTTTGGAGATAAGGCCCCGTCGTGATTCGTGATGTTTTGTCCAATTGCAATATGATTGCTTATGCCCTCTTGTGGGATTTTCCGGGACAGCGGAAAAATGACCAAAATTTGATTATTTTATAAAACGGAAACCGAATGTCCGAGAAAGTTCATTTGATGACTTCCCGGTAGGTCCGGCCCTACCGCACGGCCCGACGCCGACCACGAATTTTACAAACGTTTTCGGACGTCTAGTAAGGGACCGTACATTGCAATATGGACTTTCTCACAAACCATACAGCAAATGTCAAAATGTTCCCTTAAGGTATGTTAAGTTCTTCCAAAAACTTGCAATGTGGATTGTGGGTAAACATTTTTGTTGTTGTACTTTGCTATACTTTTACACAACGTTGTATACATGTTTGAAAAACAAAAAGCACATTTATATATTAGTATCTAACAGTTTGTTATGCTATGAGGTGTTATGGATCATGATGAACGGATATCAAAGCCATCGGGCAAAATTGATGAGACCAGCCATTCTCACAATTAGTAAGGTCATATGCACCACTCTTGACAGAGGCAAATACCTCAAACCTCAATGCTTGCGGTTTTACCTCCAGCTAGGGGAACCTGCTAAAGGGAATAAAAATGTCAAGAGATGAAATACTGTACTTAAAGCCATGTTTAACACGAAGACTTAAAGCCATGTTTAACACGAAGACATGATCAATGAAAGTAACTAATCAGAAAAATTAAGTAGATCTAATGTACAATAAAAGTTCTGGATTTAATGCAATTAAGTTGGATATTAGCTGTTGTTTTTAAGCTGGACTTAATATATGAGTGTTTGTGAAACACTAAAAGGTAAGTATACTATACGTAAAAAATACATAATGTTGGAATTACTCAAAAAGCTGATGCAAATAGTTACGTACATTTTTTAAAGTGGAACTAGCACAATATTTTTTACAGTGTACTGTGAGTTAAAGTTAAGCTTGAACACTAAGCTTGCTAGTTCTGCAGTTGTAATGACTTAAGTCCATGTGATACCAAATACTATTAAAGTTTCATTGTTAAGACAGTCACCATTTTGTTACAATATGATGTTTTATATTTGTCATACATTTTAATAACAAAATATATTTCATGAATACATTTAAAATGCATGTTGGAATATATTTTACAACACATTTCCAAATACATTTTAAAATGTATTTACTTCCTGTATGGCCATATTGTCATGCTCTCTGTAGATCCAGGGTGGCGTCCATCAGCACTCTGTGAAAGTGCAGTACTTTGACCGCCTTCTCATGAGGAATGTGTCTGGCACGGCAACTTGTCAGACTCCCATCTCCAACTCGGTTCCACCAACATTGTGGCTGCCCCAAGTCACCTGTGGAAAAACAGACATGACTGTGAAACTACCTGCTGGAATACTGATAGATGTGAAGGTGCTTGGTAAGTATTGATAATTAATGCTCCCACTGAATTAATTGTGTTTATTTGATGTCCATACTAATCTGATGACATGTTTCACATACTGGAGAAATGTATCTAAAATTGGGTCAATTTATTAGACTGGGCTTCTTGGGAAAAAAGGAGGGAAGTCTTCACTTTTCTGAAGGTGATGCCTACAAAGATTTCTGATCACGATTAGCCGTTGGAGCTCAGGACAAACCCGGGTTGGATTTAAAGTAGTTCACTTGATTAATAAAAAAAAATGCATTGCTACTGTATGACATGTAGGTCTTGGTGTGGATGGCTGGTTACTTTGTTTTGACCTCTCAGACAGCACAATTCTGATATGTTTATTGGTAATTAATGGCAAAAGATCTGATCTTATTGGCCAAAAGACCAATTAGTGGCATAAAATCAGATTTGGACTCCGTGTGTAAACTCATCCTTTGTGCTCACAGATCTGAAAAGACTGCTTAGGTGGATGTAACATGGTAGCAGTTACACTTGACCTATTGGAAGACTAGGTGGTTCCATCACCATATTGCTTATGTCTACTTTCAACCCTTTGAACATTGAACCAAAATGGAAAATGCGCCCGTTATTTTAAATTCTGGCCCTTATACAGACTGAACTACAATGTAATGTGAAATCCTTTATTTTCAAACGTTGGCTCTGATATTAATGTTGTTTTGCAGGTCCAGAGGCGTTGTTGCACATTCATGATGGATACATTGTAACTCAGTGGAAAAGTCTGAATGCCTTGTTTGTAAAATTTTCCCACTCCAAGGTGGAGGTAAGTCCTGGGGCCTCATTTATCAACATTGCGTAGAACAGGGCTCTCCAACCCTGTTGCTGGAGAGCAACCATCCTGAAGGTTGACTCCAACCCTAATCTAGCACAACTGATTCTAATAATTATCTAGTTGATAGACTGAGGTTGGAGTGAAAACCTACAGAAGGTTAGCTCTCCAGGAACAGGGTTGGAGACCTTTGGTGTAGAAACTATTCTAAAATACTACTTTCCAACAGAATTTAGAATGTTGCAAAAAGTGTGATTTATCAAACAATCCTACAACGAGATCATCATTGATAAATACCAATTGTTTGAATTCCGAGTTCACGTGCTAGTCAAAACTAGGAAACGTGGACATTTCCGACTTGCTAATGTGTTGTAGTTTTACACGTGCTACTTTCAACCCGTTAGCAAGTCGGAAATTTCAGAGTTTTCTAGTTCCGATTAGCATGCGAACGCGGCTCCAGCCTCAGCGTTCGTGCACAAACTTGTCTAGTTGCATTTCTTCGAAACGCCCCTAATTAACCATATATGGCCATAAGCATCCCTTTAAAGCCTGTGGGGAATATAAAACGCTGTACCACTGCGCAACCCAAAAAAGCTACGAAAAATAAAATATTTCCTAGACTGAAATAGAGGTGCTAGTGTCAGAGATTGAGTACAACCAAAAGGTTTTATTTGACTCGTTAGGTAAAAGGGTTAAGGTTTAGGGGAAGGGTAAACTAAAAGGGTTAGGGGAAGGGTTAGCTAACATGGCAAGTAGTTGAAAAGTTGTCCGTGATGACATTTGAACTCGCAACCTTTGGGTTGCTAGACGTTTGCGTTATACGCCAACCTATCCACCCCGATCATACTAAATCAAGTTCCCGGATTTATATTTACTATGTTACATCTAGTCTATGAGACCATGCTGTATGCAATGGTGTATGGAAATTGTTTGCAACTGTTCATTTTGCTGATGATTGCATCCTGCTGAAAAGTGCCCATTGTCAAAAACCTGAGGGTGGACAGCATTTGGATGTGCACCGGAAGTACCACCTGTCTCTAAAAACGCTCTGCTAAATGCAGATTTGGCTAAATCTTCCAACAGAGCAGGATAAGCAACCCATTCTCTTTTAAACATGCCTCTAATTGAACAAATGACTGTACTTTATATGGATTATAATTGTATCAAATTCACTGATGTGGTGAAATTATATGATATCAAGATATGTTGCATGAATTTACAATAGAAATAAAATCAAATTGAAACATCACAATTTCGCATATTTGAATATATGAAAATGGACTAAAAAGCACATATCATTATTTGTTGCGAGGGTTGAACATTTTGTTGCAAGGGTTGAACATTTTAGACATTAAAATACATAGCATTTAACTTGTGCTGGATATTTGCAGTTGCCCTTAACTAATACCTCTTCCACAGTATGGCAGTCTCTCTCTTCAACTGGTGTATCAAAACTCTGGAGAGCTGTCCACCACCACGGTATCCTGTTCCCCTCAAACTTTTGACTCAAGTAATATTTGGGGCTTCCCAAATATTCCCACTGCACCCTATATGATAGATCAGACCAGCACCACTCCTTCAACATCTGCAGCATCCACCCCAACAGGATTTGACTTGTGGGGCTTCCCACACATTCCTACTGGACCTTCAATTCCCTGTATAGAATCAACCATTGCAGTCCCTAAAACTACTGCTACAAACAAAACTCCAGCCACAACAACTGCCACTAAAAGAACTCCAGCCACAACATCTGCCACTACAACAACTGCAAGTACCAAAACAGTAGCCGCTGCCACCACAACAGAACTGGGAGAATTTGACTTGTGGGGCTTCCCATTCATTCCTACTGGACCTTTTATTCCTTGTAAAGATTCAAACACTCCAGCCACTACAACTTCGGATACAACAACTCACTCCACTTCAACTGACGCTATTACCCCTGTCACAACAACTGCAGCCCACACTACAACAGCCGCTGACACAACAACTGCAGCCACCACAACTGCAGCAGCTACCACAACAGTCAGTGCCACCATAACAGCAACAGCCACTACGACAGCTGCTGCCACCAAAACTGCAGCAGCTATTCCAACAACAGCTGCCAGAACCACAACTGCAGTTGCCACTACAACTGCAAATGCTACGACAACTTCCCCTGTCACCACAACTGCAGCTGCAACTACGACAGCCCCTACCACCACAACTACAGTCGATACTACAACATCTCCTGCCACAACAATTTCAGATGCTACAACGACACCATCTGCCACTACTACAGAAGCCACTGCTACCACAACTGCTGACACCACAACAGCAGCAGCTACTTCAACAACAGCTGCCAAAACCACAACAGCAGCGCACACTACAACAGCCACTGCCACCACAACTACAGCTGCTACCACAACAGCAACCGCCACATCAACTTCCCCTGTCACCACAACTGCAGCCCACACTACAACACCCACTGCCACCACAACTGCAGCTGCTACCACAACAGGAACCGCCACATCAACTTCCCATGTCACCACAACTGCAACCCACACTACAACCGCCGCTGCCACCACAACTGCAGCTGCAACCACAACCGCAAAAGCTACCACAACAGTCCGTGACACTTCAACAGCAACCGCCACAACGACAGCCACTGCCACCACAACTGCAGCCCCCACTACAACATCCCCATCCAACACGACTGCAGCTGCTACCACAACTGGATCTGCAACTACGACAGTAGCTGATGCCATCACAACTACTGCCACCACAACTGAAGCCGCTACCACAACAGCATCTGCCAACACATCAACTCCATTTACCACTTCGAGAACTCCTGCTGGCACCACAACTGCAGCTGCCACCACCACCACAAATGCTCCCACCACTAGTAAAATCCCTCACACCACAACTGTAGCCGCAACTACATCAGCCACTGCCACAACAACTGCAGCTGACAGCACAACTACAGCCGCTACCACAACAGTCCCAATCACCACAACTGCAATAACCACTACAAAAGCCACTGCCACCACAAATAATCCCACCACGACTACAGCCCCTCTCACCACAACTGTAGCAGCAACTACGACATCCCTAGCCACCACAACTGCAACTGCTACTACAAAAGCAGCCGACACCACCACGTCCCCTGTAACCACAACTGCAACCCACACTACAACAGCCAATGCCACCACAACTGCAGCTGGTACTACAGCAGCAGTTGCCACTACAACTTCCCCTGTAACAACAACTGCAGCCCATACTACAACAGCCAATGCCACAACAACTG